>NC_088200.1:74861177-74996177 GCF_028769735.1 Zonotrichia leucophrys gambelii | reverse complement strand
GGACATTGTGTCCAGGGGCCTTTTGCTGCTCTAATTTAGCAGAGCCCTGACTTTGGCTGCAGGACAGACACTGATCTGTGTGTCCTTGCAAAGCTCAGCACGCACACAGCCTCCTCCAACCCCTAATTCCACACACAGGATTTGTGAGAAAGCTCAGCCCATCACTTCTGTCCTGACTCCTTTCACTGCTAATAAATTATGCCCTGCACACAGAAACTTGACTTCAAATAAATTCTCTTCTAAATCACTGTGGCTTCCAGAAGGGCCCTTCCACAAAACCTTTGCCTTGCAGGTGGCTGCCCTGTCCAGCAGCTCCCACACCAAACTCCAGGTGCTGTGCAGGGGCACAGGGATTGGTGTGAGCTGCAGCTGAATTAACCCCCAGCTCTGCTGCTTCCCCAGCACCAGCAAGGAAACCACAGCAGCTGGCAGGGAATTGTATTGGAGATGAAAATAGGGGGTTATTTATGGATGATCCTTGGCATCCCAACTGTTCCAGCAGCTGAGTTTCTCACTAAATAGACTACACACCAGCAGTAAAGCCAAACTATTTTTTAAGTATTAATGATATATTCTTCAGAAACCATTAGGGAACTTGCTAACAATGTTTTTCGCGGTGTTTGTGCTGTAAATTCACAGTATGGGCTTTGTTTGCATCTCCTGCTCTCTCAGGCTCTCAGCTGGAACCTGTGCACAATCCAGGCAGGCCCTTCATGCCCTGCCCTGCTCCCAGGGCAAGTCCTGCTCTGTTCAAGGCCTTCAGGAAAAAGAGGTGAAAAACGAAAAAGTAGCTGTGTGCCTCCATCACGAGCCACGCATTTCCTTGCTATTACTATTTCCTTACTCATGCTACCTCAAGAGATCCACAGTTGGTTTTTTTCCTCTGTCAGCACCAGGAACACGCTGTGGAGTTGGTGGAGAACTGGTGTGCCTAACAGGCTGTTTCCAGATGCATTGAACTGGAATGACTGCTTTGGTTTTAATTATTGAGGGTGTGCATGGCTCCCATGAGCCCAAGCCAGGCATGACATTTTGGGAGAGAGATGCCTGTGCTTTGCAAAGTTTCAAAATTCTGAAATGCGGGTTTAGGAAAATCCTGTGAAAATTGAAAGAATATTAAATGTAGAAAAGGAAAATTAATTTTTTTTTTTTAAAGCTGCACAGTGCTGGCCTCTGTGCTCCTCTATCAGCCTTGACACATGCTGAGCTCTGGTGGGAGCACAGCCAGGTTAGAGAAGCTGATTATTCTTTCATGGTTTCCAAACCATTGTGTGTTATTTCCTACTGTAATTCACTGCTACAGAGCTATAGAGATACAGCAATTCTAAATTCAATATAGTAATATAATAACAGTAATTCTACACGAGAGGCTTCAGAGGCCACTTCATGCTTCTCTGCCTTACAAACACTCAGGAATTAATGCCATGAATTAAAAAGTGAGGGGGAGGTAAAATGACCCCAAATTCCCTGCCCTGACCCATTCCCACTGGGATGGGAGTGAGCAGTTCTGGCATTGCCCTGCCCTGGTGTCCCTCTGGGCAATTTTGGGCAGGACTGACCTTTCCCTCTCCCTTTCCCTTTCCCTTTTTCCCTCTCCCTCTCCCTTTCCCGTTTTCCCTTTCCCTTTTCCTTTCCCCTTCCCCCTTTCCCCTTTCCCTTTTTCTTTCCCTTTTTCTTTCCCTTTTTCTTTCCCTTTCCCTTTCCCTTTTTCCCTTTCCCTTTCCCTTTCCCTTTTTCCCTTTCCCTTTTTCCCTTTTTCCCTTTTTCCCTTTCCCTTTCCCTTTTTCCCTTTCCCTTTCCCTTTCCCTTTCCCTTTCCCTTTCCCTTTCCCTTTCCCTTTCCCTTTCCCTTTCCCTTTTTCTTTCCCTTTCTCTTTCCCTTTTTCTTTCCCTTTTTCTTTCCCTTTCCCTTTCCCTTTCCCTTTCCCTTTCCCTTTCCCTTTCCCTTTCCCTTTCCCTTTCCCTTTCCCTTTCCTTTCCCTTTCCCTTTCCTTTCCTTCCTTCTTCCCTTTCCCTTCTGGCTGCTCCAGAGCAGCTCCTCAGCCTCCCTGCCCATGTCCATCTGTGTCCATCCCTGCCCGTGTCCGTCTGTCTGTCCGTGCACAGAGAGGCATTTGGGGGATGATGTTTGTGGAAAATGAAGATGACTTGTTTTTAAAATTTTAAAAGTTTAATAGAAATAAAATGGTTATAAATATAGTAATGCAATTAGAGTAATAATAATTTGGACTATTTGGATTAGGACAATATGAGACAGCAGAAACAAAGAGTTACAGACAGTCTGGGTGCCTCTTTCTGGGCAAAATAAGCCCAAAAAAAGACCCACGTGAACAGAGGATTAACCCTTAAAAGCAACGGCCTGTTGCATATTCATACACCTCATCCATGATGCATAAATTCCATTCAAACACAGGATTCTGTCTGGGCAGTGTCAGCTGCTTCCTCTGAGTCCTGATTAAGGATGGCTGAGCAAGGCAGGAAGAAGTTCATTTCTTTGGATAATGGAGCAATAAATTCTGTTTCTCTGAAAGATTCAGGTGTCCTGTGGCTGCTGTCTCAGTGCGAGTCCTTTCTTTAGAAAAAGTATCCTACATAGCATAGTTTCTATTTTAACATTTTGTTATAACCTCAAACTATATTTAACACACCACTTAAGAAAATTAATACAGCATAACTTTCTAACATAACACAGAAAATATTTATTTTAATATTTGCCAAAAGCCAATCACCATACACACATTTTTCACGGTGTTGCTGCCACATCCTGCTGACGCCCTCAAGGGCACCCCTGACAGGCAAATGCCACTCACGTAACCCAGCTGGGCAGGATTGGCCCCTGCAGCAATTATTTTGGTTTGCTCACCTCCTCCTGCCCCTCTCAGATTTCCTGGGCTCCTGTGCGTGCCCAGCTCCAGCTCCCTTCACACTCTGGGCTCGCTGCAGGCAGCAGGACGTCCCTACCTCCAGCTCCAAGGTCAGTGACACTGCACATATATTGCTTTTCTACCCTCAAACTGTAGCATTGCCAACGCGAGGGGTTGTTAAAAAGTGATTGAAAGCACCGCAGGATGGTGGTGTTAATTTGGTTGTAATTTATTGATTTGTGCAAGTACTTAGGTGCAGGGAAGTGTGTGCCAGCCCCCACTATGCAGCTGCTTCAAATAATCTAATGACAGAATTGTTAAGGTTTGGAAAAGACCTCTAGGACCACAAAGTCCAGACATTAATGCTGACCCTTAAGTAACAATTTTAGCTAAAGAAAGATAAGTCTCTTTGCAGATGTGTGACTAGTTCAGAGGAAATGTCTCTAACTACATGAGTTTTTTGTGGTTTTGATTGTAGCTCTCTGCACTGCGAAGATGAGAGGTTTATACTGCAAAATGGCACCAGATTGGCTCAGGAGGGTGAGCGGTGCCTGCACCTTGGCTGGGCTTTGGCAGGAGAATTTGGGCACCTGGGTCTCACCTGGTCGGGCCCGACCAGCCAGACCTTCAGCTGGCAGGAACCCAAAGTCCTGGTGGCACCAAGGGGTTGGTGTCTGGCTGTGAAGAGTTGCCATGCCTGCTCTACCCACACACATCTGGCCACAGGTGCATAGTCTGGAATTTTATCCTTTTTTCTTCTTTCTTTTTTTTTTCTTCTTTTTTTTCCCCCCCTCCAAATTAGTAAGCCCTTGTAACCTTTTGCTGTCCCTCTGGAATGACGAGGAGGAAGAAAACTGAGACGTGGTTGATGTTTTTTGGTAGAAATGCTGCACGCTGTGATTAAGGCACTGCCAGAGCCATGCCTGCACTTGGTGCTGTTTCTGCACTTCGGAGGCTGCATCCCAAAGCCCGGATGGGTCAAAGGGGTTTGAGGGCGAGCAGGGAGAAACCGCAAACAAAAATCCCCAATATCGCATTTCGGGCTTGGCTGCTTTACTGTGTGTTGTGTTCTCTGAGCTGCAGGGCGATGCAGCAAAGCAGGAGGGACGTAAACTGATTTCTGGGTGTCTAAAAATGGCCTCTGAGGCCAGCAGTGACTCGTGACAGTCGCTGCAGATGTTTCTGAGGCTCCAGAACCTTCCATGGACGGGCGGGGAGAAACTTTCCACTGCCCTCTGTAGGTTCAGCTGGAGCTGGGGATGGCTTGGAGGAATTGCTGCCCCAGTGGAAAAGGCCAGGCTCTCCGTGTGCACGTGGGACACAGGGATGGTCTGGCCGGCGGCTTTTGGGCTGGGATTTGGTTTTGCACACACACAAATGCAGAGCCCTCGGTGGGAACCTGAGCTGTGGCTCTGCCATTCCTCCCAAATGTCACTCAGCATCACATGGCGTGGCAATTAATACCACCCAGGACACGGCTCAAGTGTTTAATCTGCCTCTATTTCTAGAAATGTCACTGTAACCCTGGCACCTTCCTTCCCTCCGGGCAAGTGTGAAATACTGGGTGACCTATACCTGCTTACAAGCACCCATGGGGAGGGTGGAGCAGGAAACTTCCTCCTCAAGAGAGGTTCAAGAAAGTGAGGGATTAACAGGAAAAACACTTTTTAATGTTGTTTCAAAAGAAATCTTAGAATTTAAAAGAAATATTAGAATATTAGCTTTTAATGTTATTTTAAAAAAAATATTTCTAATAATTTCTAATAGTTCTGCCAGAATTAGAAATATTAGAAGTTTTGAGGTTCCTGGGGTTCAAGCTGGAGTTACAAAGGAATCTTCCACATGAAGTAACTCCTGAAATCCTTTAGGCTGAAGCAAAGTGAACATTTTCCAGGATAGAAATCCATTTTAATTTAGGTGAAAGGTACATTTTTGAGTTGAGTCTGTGGTTAGAAACCATAGTTATTTAGCCAGACTGCAAGGCCTAAGCTCAGTGAAGTTACTTCAGTGAAGGACAGAGAAAAAGGGGGGGAGACAGAAGATGATAGAGAGAGACAGGGACTGCTGTAAGGGCAAATCAGCCTGACCTCAGAATTCTTTCTGATAAAAAGGAACTAGTGGTAAAAGTCACAGGAAACCCATAAAAATGAATGTGTATGAACCTATTGTGAAACTGTATGCAGATGTATTTGAGAGGGGGATAAAAAGAGACCTGAAGTTCTTCTGAGAACAGAGAGCCCGAACCAGCTGGCTGTGATTGGCCATTAATTAGAAACAACCACATGAGCCCAATCACAGATGGCACAAGGGCATCCCCCGCAGGAGTCTGGGACAGAGCAGGCTGAGATAAAAGGGAGAAATGCACAAGGCAAGCCCTGCAAGCATTTTGGCAGGCTCATGTCACTATAGGACACAAAGTAAGACAAGTGCACACACCGCTGTTCTCAAGGTGAAGGAAAAAAGAGAACTTCATTTCCTGACTCCAACATTTACAGATTTCCAAGAGTGGCAGTGGATTGGAGGGTGACAGTGCCACCTCTCCAATGACACTGGTCAAACCAACAGTGCATCAACTCTCTCCTCCTCCATAAAGAATGAAAAAAAATTAGTTATTTACAGAAAGTGTGTGAGAAAGTTCACTACAAGAATGCTTTGGAGAAAGAGTTTTATTGCTGTGAACATTTCCTGAGTGATTACATGACTGAGGCCTCGTGCCCGGAATCCTGAGAGGCTTGTTAAAAATCTAAAAAATAAAATTGTTAAGGTTTATACCCAAAAGAGGTGTTGTGCCTAATCACGTAACAATCAGATCTCTCATGGACAAATGACACAGTAATAATCAGTTCATGATTTAGCTAAAATGAAGCCCAAATTCTCATGGAGCTTCTGGTGGACTGAAAGATTTTGAAACTCATGGAAGATTGGTGCAATTAACGAACCACTTACCGCAGATAAAATTTAAAGTAGAAATCAATAAATCATTATCAAGAGCCCTGTAAGAACTTTTTGTCAGTGCCTTCAGAATCCTCCTGCAGAGAATAAAATTCCTTTGCTTATGAGGAGCCATTCCAGTTTAAGGAAGAAATGAAAGTAAATGGTAAAACAAAAACCTTGGTGGGACTGAGAGGGCTGCAGACAACCCCACCACAGGCCATTGACTCAAACTGAACAGATATTCAGGCCAGGATTTAGAAGGTTTGGGGTTTTTTTTTAACCTCAGGATGATTAATCCTTAGAATTTATTTCTCTTCTCCAGACCACACCGTCTCTGTACAGTTTTGAGCACAGAGCAAATGCTTCCCTAAGGGAGGTGTTCTCCTTCACTCAGTTCCTCCAACAGGGTCGAAACTGACACCCCCAAAAATTGTTCTGGTCGTGAAACATTGCTCTTTCCCCTTCCCAGCTGCGCTGTGGCAGCACCACAGACACTCACAACAACGTGGGTTTTCTATCATGGGCACCAGGGAAGGCGCTCAGCAAAGTCCTGCAAGAGGAAAATATCTGCAGTTTGGATTTTTCGGCTGTGCAGTGGTGAAATTACCCAGATGAAAGTGAAATCCTTGCAGTGCATTGGTCTGTGGTGAAACCTGAGTGGCAGCACAGCAATTCTGGCAAAGTGCTCCTGGGGAAAACAGACCCCTTTAATCAGAGGTAATGGCGGTGCAGACCTGCTGCAGGGGCAGGCTGACCATTTCTGTGGGGAAAGAAGAGCTGGAGTTATTAATGATTTGAGGTCAGACTTCACAAAACCAGCTTTGATGAGGATCTTTCCTTACTTTGGGGCCATTCCAGTCAGACTCTCTGCAAAGGAATATTTTTAAAATGTTTGTTTTGAAGCAATGCACTGCTTCAAAGTCATGCTACCTTTTGAAGAACGGACCACACTCCCCACCACCCAAATGACGTTGTTTCTTGTCAAATAGATTGTTTTTATTCATTTTGTGCCCTCGTTTTGTAAAAACTGTTTTTGCTGAGCTGCGCACCGTGTTTTTGTGCGGTTTTTGCGCAGCTTTTGCACAGTTTTTGTGCAGTTTTTGTGCAGTTTTTGTGGCACTGCCTGGGCTGCAGGACATTCTCAGGACTAGAGCCCACCCGTGTGGCCAAAGCTGAGAGCAGGAGCCACAGCCCTGGGCTGGAAAGGGTCACACTCCCTTTCCCACTGTTATGAATAAGAAGCTTGACTAGGCCAATATTCCAGCAGCAATCAATTTATTAATTGATTAGTATGGTAAAGAATGAGCAACACAGCGCTGGGCACTGTGGGGGAATTTTTCCCTCCAACTGCACACCGATAGTTGAGGCTTGCAGGTGTTTATAGGGGTACTCATCAACTTTCTCAGCAGTTTCTAGTCTAATTTTTACTCATCAGCAGTTTCTATTCCCAATTTTTACGTCACCATTCTATACACTACTGTGGTTTAGTTTTTCTCAGGATGCATCCCCAAAGGATTATCCCAGATGGTGGTGGTCCGGTTTCTGAAAGAAGAAAAACAAATCCCATCTGGTGAAGTCCAGCTCTTCAGATGTGGGTCCACCTTTTGATTGCAGAGACTATAAATCTCATAAAATGAGATTAATATATCTCATAGTGACGTCCAGCTTCCCTTGGTTGAAACCATAGATCCTTGAGATGATGTTCATCTTCCTTTCTCAAGCTGTTTTTCTCTGCTTCAATAAGGTGTGAGATAAGCATATTTCCTTTATATATATTCCAAAGCTGTAGTTTCAACGACACAAGTAATATTCTAAAATTATACTTCAAAAGGTTATTATTGCAGAGCTTTTTATGTATTAAACGCAAGCAAAAAGCAACATCTTTAACACCTTAATTCCAATGCTCCTAAATCAACCAGGGTTAATTGCAAACAAAAGATAGGTTCAAAGGCCTTTTTCCATGAGTTACTTTCCTCAGTTATTATTAGAATTCACAACTACCCCATGGTGGGTCTCCACACATATCACAATCACACATACACACATTGCCTGTACGTACCTGACACCAAACACAGCTTTGTATTTCACACCACAGCACCCCAGGTGATGTTTTCCTTGTCCCTTCACCTTCCCCTGGGCACCAGACTGTCACAATCTGGCAATTCCCTGCTGCCATCAGCAGGCTGCACCTTCCACTGTCAGAAGAGATGTGTTGTTGGCTGTGATGGTGCTCACAGGGGTCTTATGCTGAAGGGAGAGACGAGGACTTGACTCCATGTTTCAGAAGGCTGATTTATTATTTTGTGATATATATTACGTTAAAACTTTACTAAAAGAATAGAAGAAAGGATTTCATCAGAAGGCCGCCTAAGAATAGAAAAAGAAGGAATGATAACAAAGGCTTGTGTCTCAGTCTGAGCCAGCTGACTGTGATTGGCCATTAATTAGGAACAACCACATGAGCCCAATCACAGATGCACCTGTTGCATTCCACAGCAGCAGATAATCACTGTTTGCATTTTGTTCCTGAGGCCTCTCAGCTTCTCAGGAGGAAAGAATCCTAGGGAAAGGATTTTCATGAAAAGATGTCTGTGACAGTTAACCACTGTGCTGTATTTATTTTTTAATCCTGCTTTACCGTGTTTTATGTTTTTTTAGGTAGACAACCTGTGCAGTCTGTGGCGTCTCCAGTGTGGGAGGCTTCTGAGAGCTGCCAGAGAAGTGTCTGTCAGGTAAAGCAGAGCCTCCTGAGGGCCAGGGATGAGCCTGTGGCCACAGGGGACACACCTGGGCTCTGGGGCATTGCGGAGTGATAAATCAATCTCAGCTGTGGGGATTAAAGCCCAGCGAGAATCAGAGTGAGGAGGGGTCCTCAGCTCCCTCAGCAGCACAGCCACAGCCTCCCACACAGGGCCTGCCCCCTCTGGCTCACCAAGGAGGCCTTTTTGGAAAGAGACCCTTCCCTCCAGGGCTCACCTCTCCCTTCTCCCAGGTGTTCCCTCTCCCTGTCTGCTGACAGGTTCTGGTTTGTGCTGGCACCCTGTGTCCCACAGCGCACCTCAGCAGAGCTCGGGGGGCACAGACCGAGCCCCTGCAACCTCCTCACCTTTCCTCTGGAGGTTATGCCACACTCCTCAAAGCATTTGATTGTATCTCCAGTGAGCAAATTCCCAATGATTTCCTTACAGATTTGGGTTGGAGCTGCTCTGGGGATTCTCCGGGTCACAATTAACCCTGCTGTGCCTCACACTCCTTCCCAAACACAGCCTGCGCCTGATTCCTCTGATTTAATCACACGTGCAGACCATATTTGTCCCCTGCACAACACAGGGCTCAGAAACTCCCCAAAAACTCCACGCTGGTGGGTGCCTGGGGCTGCTCAAGTCACGGTATCCTCATATCATACATCATAAATCTGCGCAGGGATTCTGATACGGCTGGCAGTTTTCAGGACGGGTTCTGACTGCCAGCCAGCTCCTGGCAATGGTGAAACAGAGCTACGAACACACAGAGCTGTTGTGACAACACACACGGCGCCTCACAGGTGTGACAACAATGGTTCTGCGCGGATTAGTCATCAGGAAATATTTCCAGAGTGTGGGATGAGGGTGCTATGCTGTGAAAAGGCGCAAGAACCATCTGCCGAACACACGGGAAAGAAGTCATCAGAAAAACCTCCACCAGAAACCTCTCACTTGATCTTTTTTTACTGCCAAACACGCTCATATTGCGTTTTGGGAGGGAAAATCCTGTTGCAGTCACAAAAGCCTGTCCTGAAGCTCACCTAAACAAACTCCCAGATCCAGGGAGAATCTTTCTGTGAAAAATACTGAAATTTCTGTCAATCAATCAGCACCTTTCTCCGGAAATGCAGTTACATTAACTGGATACTGTGTTCCAAAGGCACGGAGGAGACAGAATAATAAGATTCTGGTAAAAAATTGCCAAAAAATTGAAGCACAACAGAGGACACGAAACAAATTACTCCAAACTTGGAACACATCGTGTCACTCATCTCACAAATGTGACTGGCATAGAAAGAAAATACTGGCCTGCAACATAAAAATATGCAAGCACAAATGAAAATATAGAACCAAAATAGAACTAAAAATATGCAAGCACAAAAAGAAGAACTTTTTACTAAGTGAGAAGGTAAAGGTGCAATGTTGCATCTGTCTGGGCAAGAGAGAGAAAGAAGTAAAGGGTTTGGGTGTCACCCAAATCTACAAGAAAATTATTGGGAATTTGCTCACTAAAAATAAAATCAAATGCTTTGAGGAGTTTAGTATAACCTCCAAAAGAATGGTGAAGAGGTTGCATAAAAAATAACACTTGGAAAAACTTTTGGTAAAACAACTGAAACAGCAGATCGTGGGAGAAATGTCATGGGTTTCTTGCAAATCTTCCATGCTCATTTCCCAAAGGCGATTCACCAGAGTCCAGCTTGAAGAAAAAGCTCCTGTCAGCTACACAAATTAGAATTTAGATACATAGAATTTTCCTTTATTTGGTCAGGAGCTGTATCTTCCTAAGGAGATCACATCCACCAGCAATCCTCATCCAAATCTGATTCCTGTAAGGAAAAACACTCCCTGCCTCCTTCAGACCCCCACATGCCAAAATATAATATAATATAATATAATATAATATAATATAATATAATATAATATAATATAATATAATATAATATAATATAATATAATATAATATAATATAATATAATACAACATAACATAACATAACATTATAATTATATACTAAGACTATACTAAAAGAAAAGATAAAAGATGCATCAGAAAGCTAGCAAAAGAAAAGAATGGAATGATTCATAAAATCTTGTTAATAATAAAATCTGACATGCCAATTTCCTGGCCAGCCTTAGAGCTCAGGCACAGTCCCAGCAGGACCCAGCAGGACAAATAGAAGTTATAGGGCAAATTTACATGTGCAAATCCCCAAATTTCTCTGAGCACCCCAGTGCAGCAGGAGCTGCTAAGGGAGATGAGTTTGCTGAGCTTTTTTGGGGTGAGGTGGGGGTGCTGCTGCAGTGCTGGAGCTGAGAGAAACAAGGTTCACTCTAAAATTTTTAAAAGTTTAATAAGTTGTAAAATGGACTTTTGCAGCCCTGGGTGCATGGCAGCTGCCAGAGGCACGCAGTTAACTGCAACAATTTTTCTTACATGCCTTTTCATTGTATTGGTTAAATACATATTTATGAGGATTGTACATATTCAAACATTCCTTTGAGTTCACATGTTCTGGGAATTCTTTTGCTTGGTCTGACTCTTGAAAGTACATGTTGTTCTGCAGATGAAATTGATAAATTTCATTTCCTCACAAGTTCCCCTGTTCTGTGATTTGACAGCTCTTGATAGCTGAAGGGCCAGTGGTAAATTTCTCTTTGTATTCTTCCAATGTTTATTTACTTGGTTCTTTTCAATGTTATCTTACCATACAGATAAAATACTCCACCAGTACATTAAATCAACATTAGATATTTCACACAATTATCCAAAATATTCTCAGCATCGTCAGTTTGTGACACAAACAAAGGCATTAACTACTTCTACAACAGTTAATGTTATAATACACAGCATAGAGTCTCTATTTTGATATTTTGAGAGAGCCTAAACCACAATATATTTATCACACTAAAACATATAATCCACACAGGATTAACAAATTATACTACATCAAAAGCAGATAAAAAGTGATTACAAACTGTTATAAATGAATTAGCCAATCTGATTAATGAGGAAAATATATTCCATAATTAAAATACAATTGTAAAAAGGCCACAAGCACAGCTCAGACCAGGCTAACAGCGTTGGGTGGGACAGGTGGGGCACTTTGGCTCCTCTGCTCTGTACATCACAAAGACACAGCTCTCACAAAGTCTTTTTTATACATTTCTAAGCTCCAAGGGTTGCCAGGGAGGGTTTCTTGCTTTCCTATCATTGATCCTATCCTTTTAGTATATTCATGTAGTTTTCCCTTTCTTGCTGCTGCTCTTGCTGAGAGTTTTCCGAAACTGGTAAATTATTCACTTTATTAGAGGTAAATAATTGCTAAATAACTCACTTTGTTAGAGGAAAATCTCCTGCAATATCCATTCTAGGAGACACACATTTATCTTATGGATGATGCATATTGGATGCATATTGCTGGGATTTGGTCAAAGGAATAATCCTCTGGAATCAAAATTTCTGGAGATGAATATTCCTGGGCTGGGATTTTGGTGCATATCGCTGTAATCTCATCAGAGGGAATTTCCCAGAACCCTCCTTTGGCATGCCAGGGTTTCCATCAGGTGAGATTACTGTAGCCTCAGCATGAATTTGTACACATCACCTGTGCTGGTGTTCGCAGGGGTCCCAGGACGAGGGAAGAGATTAAAATCTCGACTCCATGTTTCAGAAGGCTGATTTATTATTCTATTATATTCTATTATATTACATTACATTGCATTACATTACATTACATTACATTACATTACATTACATTACATTACATTATATACTAAGACTATACTAAAAGAGAAAAGAGACATCAGAGAGCTATCAAACAAAATAACAGAATGACCATAAAATCTTTCAATCTCGTTAATAATAAAATCTGACTTCTCACAGCCTCGACACAGGTGGCTGTCATTGGTCATCAAGTAAAAACAATTTCACGTGCTAAGTAAACAATTCTCCAGATCACATTCTAGGGCAGCAAAACATGGAGAAGCTGAAGCTCCCCAGCTTCTCAAGAGAAAAGATCCTGGCAGAATCATTTTTTGTAAAATATATTGTCTTGTTTTGGGAAGGCAGTAGTCTGCTAAGGAAGGCAGGAGCCTCTCCTGAAATGGAGACTGTAAACCCTCCCCACCCCTCCCAATCGCTATAAATTTTAAATTAAGGGGCTCTCAGGCAAAAATATGAGAGCAGGAAATAACTGTTCTTTAATAGGAAAGAAAAGGAAAAAAAAGGATAAAATGAACAATGCAGTGCACTAGAACAACACTGCCAGAGTCAGAACCCAACCTGACACCCAGTGGGTCAGGGTGTTGGTCGCAGTCCCATTGGAATTGTGGCTCAGCCCTCCTGCAGTGTCAGGGGTGGTTCTGCTGGAGCAGGGGGATCTGTAGAGAAGGATGTATTCTTCCTCTGAAGATCCAGTGGGAGGAGAGACAGCTGCTGTTCCTCTGGGGAATCCCATGGAGAAAGCCATGCTGGTGTCTCAAAACCTCTGGATTATATCTGGGCAGCAATGCTTGACTCCTCCCCCTGGATTATATCTGGGTAGCAATGCTTGGCTCCTCCCCCTGGGTTATATCTGGGTAGCAATGCTTGGCTCCTCCCTCTGGGTTATATCTGGGTAGCAATGCTTGGCTCCTCCCCCTGGATTATATCTGGGCAGCAATGCTTGGCTCCTCCCTCTGGGTTATATCTGGGTAGCAATGCTTGGCTCCTCCCTCTGGGCGGAGCATCTCCCAGTGGGATGTTATAGTTCTTATCAGCCATGCAGTGACATTCAATAGTTGTTATCAGCAATGTCCCCTCCCGAGGGAGGTGTGAATGTGGTCACTCAAAGAGAGAGATAAGGCAAACTGCCCACCTGACAAAGGTAATCTGCCGTACAGATGGGAATGGAAAACACCTTGCATTGCAATCTGGAACCTATGTCTGTGCAACCACCTATGACCCAAACCACACCACAGTAAAATAACACCCAGAAGCCCTCACAACTCTCCGGGAGCGGTTCCCGGCCGCGCTGACCGTGTCTGTGCTCCTTGCAGAGAGGAATGGCTGGCACCTTCTGCCGTCTGCTGGCGGGGCGTGCGGCGCCCGCGCTGTTCGCCGCCGCGGGCACGGGCGTGCTGGCCACGGGCTACCTGCTGGGCCAGCACAACTCCGTCAGCGCCGCCGTGCAGGAGAAGAGGAAGCTCTTCCCCCCCAGGTAAGCAGCACAGGTGGGCACGGACGGGGTGCCACCACACAGCCCCCCAGCCGCGGGTGTGGGATGCAGAGCTGGCCCTGCTGACAGCACCTCTGAAACAAACACGGGCAGGAGATTTTTCTCCTTGTTCTCCTTGTATTCATTTTTATTTAAGGCAATCAGCTCGGGTGGGGAGAACCACGCTCACGCCACCGCTGCCCCCAGGAGGGACTCCTCCTGACCAGGGGGCAAAGCCGCACTCCTCTTCCTCCCAGGAGGAAGAGTGCAGCTTTGTCCCATGGTCTGTGAGCACAGTTGGAGGTTCCATCCTCATGAAAGCATAGGAATAAAACCTTGTTCTTTTAGTTTGGCCTTCAGGGTCCTGCCTCTCGTGGCAAGGGGCAAAAAAGGTCTCAGCATCTCTGCAGGCTCCGGGTGTTGTTCATCATGTCCAGACATCACTTTGATTCGTCAGTTTTGTGTAGGCCTGCTGTTTTAGGGGTTTTTGGCTAGGTTTGGTGAGGCATCTCTCCCGCTGCATGCTGGATCCAGTGTCATTTGCATGTTGACTCGATGCCCTTCCCCTCCGCCTGTTTTGTGAAGAAAACAAAAAGTACTCCACAACTTTGTGAAAGTTGTAAAGCCGGTATGTTTATTACAGCGCTGGACACATGTGGGAATTGTTCCCCTAAAATGACACGTACCTCTGGGAACTTCAGGTCCCTTTTTATCCTCCTCTCAAATACATCTGCATACAGTTTCACTAAAGGTTCATACATATTCATTTTTATGGATTTTGTGTGACATTTGCCGCTAGTTCTTTTTGTCAGAAAGAATTCCGAGATCAGGCTGACTGGCCCTTACAGCAGTCCCTGTCTCTCTCTATCATCTTCTGTCTCCTCCCCATTATCTCTGTCCTTCACTGAGCTTAGGCCTTGAAGTCGGGCTAAATAACTATGATTTCTAACCACAGACTCAACTCAAAAATGTAGATTTCACCTAAAGTAACATGGATTTCTATCCTGGAAAATTTTCACTTTGCCTCACACTGTCTGGGTGCCATCTCCTGGGAAGCAGCAGGGTGTCACTTGACAAAAGGCGTAATTCTTAACCAGATATCATCAACAGCAGGTAGTTAACGAAAACGACAGTCATTACAATAACAAACAGTTAGAACTCCACCCTGGCAGCAATCCGCCCAACCTGTGAACTCTGCAACCTTTAAAAAAAAAATAGGCAGTTTTTTGTACTTATAACAACCTCCAGGTCCAGGCGGCTCCAGCCTGCCCGGGATGTGAGGATGCCTTGGAGTGGCTGCCTAGAACAGAGGCAAGATCAAGATAATAAAGTGGGTATTTACCAAAGGCCTTCAAAAGGAACACCTTAGGCTGTCAGAAGCCTCCCAGAGGCTGCACCCAAAATGGATTTTAAAAAATGGTCACAAATTTTTCACACAATTATTCGTTTGGTCCATTTGCATTTCAGGGGTTAATCCTCCAATTACATCTTCAGGTAATGAAGTCATTTACCCCCCAACTCATTTTTGCTTATACTTTCAGGGCCTGAGGCTTCAGGCATGAGGAATTGTTTTGTCTGATTAAAATGTGAGGACACTAATTCACACTCTATATGGAGCTCAGAGTTATACCCTAAAGCAGCACAGGATTTGAAAAATATAAAAGCTACAATCCTAAGGCATCACTGAGATAATATCAGCTCTCAACAAATGCCCCCAAACTAACCAAAACCAACACTGCTGAATGACAACAAGCTCAATATATGCCTCGAGTTTAGTACTATATCATTACATTTAACTCATCACCAACCAACAGCTTTGCAGGTCCAACTTTTGGATCTGCTGATTGTATTGACCCTGCTACAGAAAAATGTGAAAATATTTTCTCCATGCAAGCAGTAATAATGCCTTGTGTTACTGCTGTACTGGAAATACTCCTAATTCTGTTACAAACTGACTGGCTGATGGTTAGAAATTAATTACAGGCCTTTTTCTCTGTAGATTGACTTTGCCAAAGGTAATGCGGATCATGCTCTGACAGGCTTATTTTGTTATTTAAGTAATTTATACAATCCTAGCTAAAATATATTCTTAGAGAAGCACCACAGTTGTACATAAAGAAAATCACTGCCAGTACAAGGTAGCTGGGGACTGACAGAGTTGAAAAATCCCTTGCTGAAGCCTAACATCTTTATTTTCCCTGGCTTCATTCACCCTGCAGCTTTCTGGAAATAATAATACCAAATTAAACCAAACCCTGATATTTCAGAAGAGGCATTGCCCAGCAGGCAGGTCACACTCTGATCTCCACAAGGCTGTGAGAGCACCTGGGGCTGTGAACTACAGAGCACCTCTTCATCTGAACTTAAATCTCTGTGTGGCTGAACAAATCAGTGCTGGGGCTCTTTCCTGCCTGGCTGAGATGTGCCAGTGGGGCTCGGTGCCCTCTCTTTGTGCCCCATTTCCCTGATGGCCCCACAGCACAAAGCACAGAACAATGCAGGGTATGCTCAGCACCGGCACCTTCCTTCCCTCTGAAAACCCAATGCAGCAAGCAGACCAAGGATAATCACACTTTTAGCTTCACAAAGTGCCCAGGGTGATGTCACAATCTGTCCTTACAAATGGGATTCGTGATGGTTGCTTCATTGATCTCAGAGTGCAAAAACCGACACTGCACAGGGGTTTGTAGTGATAATCAAAATCAGATGCACCTTTATTGAATGACCACAGCAAACGCGTTAAGGGGAATGGGGGGAAAAGGGTAAAAGTAGGGAAAAGAGAGGGAGGAAGAGAAAGGAAGGCATATAGCTACCAAATGTAGAACAACAAAGCCCTTCGAAGTCCAGTCAATGAAGTTTGTCTGGTCATGTCAGGGGAGATCTCAAAGACACTGCTCAAGCCTTTATAGGCTCTTTATAGTCAGCAGTCGGTAAGAACCATTGTCTTCTTGGTCCAATGGCCTCACCTGCAGGCAAACGTCTGGCTTTGGTCAGGTTGGCTCCCCCACACACTTCACCAGGTGAGGGCTTTCAGTCCCAGTCTTTGGGAGGAGGGGGAGCTTCTCCATTTAGGGGTTTCATGTCTCAGTCCTTGAGGGAGACGCTTCTCTTATCTCAGTCTGTCTGTCACGGTGGTTGTAAAACACATGAAGGGTCTTATGTGGGGACCACCAAAAGTGACCCCAGAAAAGTCCAACCAGGCCGAAAGGTAGGGAAATTCCAGGCTATTGTTGCCAAAAGCAGGTGCAGGGGAAGAAGGGCAAGGTGCCCCTTCTCCTTTCACTGGGTTCAGTGTTGCATACAGCAAACACACCTGCAAACAGTAGCTTGGCAGGCCAGAAGCTCTGCTCGGGCCTCAGGATCTTGGCAAACAACCATCTCCAGCAAAGCCAGGATTCCCACCAGGGCCTCTGTGGTGGTCCCAGTTTCTGTCCTTTCACAGATCGTGAGGCAGATGAGACAAACTTTGGACAGAGACTCACAGGTGCCTGTCCAGGGCACACAGTAATGCCTTGGTGTTGGAAAAATACCAATGTAGCTGGATGGGATGTGCCTTGGCTGGTCTGGCCCTTGCTGCTTGACCAAGCATGGCAGCTGTGGTGTTTTACCCACAGACACCTTTGGCTGGTGGGTGTGTGGTGTTTTACCCACAGACACCTTTGGCTGGTGGGTGCTGCAGCTGAGCACAGGGAGACAAGTCCAGGCTTGAGGAGCTCAGGTTTCCCTTGCTGGAGAAGCTTTAAGGCGATGGTGAAGGAAAGGAATCGGTTCTGATGGAGGGTTTGGATCCAGAGCTTTTTTCTGGCCCACAGGCCTCTGAATGCAGCACCAGCTCCAACAGAACTCCCTGGGCCCGCGGTTGCTGCTCCTTTAACCCCGGGGAGAGGGGCAGGGAAGGGGCAGGGAGCCACCAAGCAGGGACAGGAGGGGAGGGACAAAGGGACAAAGGACACCTGGGTGGCCCAATGTCCTTCAGGGATAGAGGGCATCTTCGGAATTCAACGCCCTTCTGGAATGCCAGGAGGGACAGACAGTGCTGGGAGGGGAAAGGAGAGGCTGACACACCTGGGGAAAGAATCTTCATGGAGAAACCCGGGGTGTGTGAGGCAAACCATGGCATCACACTGTCCTGTGCTCTGTCCCTGCAGTGCTGACTACCCTGACCTGCGCAAGCACAACAACTGCATGGCCGAGTGCCTGACCCCGGCCATCTACTCCCGCCTCAGGGACAAGATGACCCCCAATGGGTACACCCTGGACCAGTGCATCCAGACCGGGGTGGACAACCCTGGCCACCCCTTCATCAAGACCGTGGGCATGGTGGCTGGGGACGAGGAGTCCTATGAGGTGAGAGGATTCTGCGGGACTGGCCGGGCCTGTGCTCGTGGTGTCATTCCCATCACAGATTCCCAGGATGGAGCAGCATGTTCCTAATACAAGTTATGTCCCCGAGGGTACACTGGGGGCAGGCTTGTTTTCCCTATTTCTCCCTGCTTTTCGACATTAGAAAAAGCAGGAACTTGTGGTATTACCACAGGTGCCCCCTCTGCTGTAGCTGAAGGTAATAAAATGTACCTGCTTGGCAGCATCTGCTACCTGCCTCCAGCAGCTCTCCTCCTTCCTGAAACTAAACTCAATTTATGGGAAAACTGTCCAACTCTGAGGTACACCAAATGAACCTAATGTGGAAATCACATTGTGAAGCAGCAGAGGCAGAAGCAAGCAGAAATGTCTTCTGGGCAGTGCCAGGCATCACTTTGGGTATGAGGAATGCTGAAGACAAACAGCATCAGGGCGGACAGGTCATTGAGCTCTGCAATGAGAAGTGGAAAACAAAAGAAAGATCTCATTGTTACTGACCCTATGGTCTGCTTCCTTGCTGCCTGTTCCTCTGCAGCCTCGCCCGTGTCCTGTGAGGGGGGCCTGGGACATTTGCCACTCCAGACTCGCTGGGTTTGGGGTGCCTGTGCAGATGTGCCACTGCTGCTCCCCTGCAGGGGCTCTGCTGGGGCACACCTGAGCCCAGGGGCTCAAACCACAGCTGCCCCCACAGCAGGGAAGACTCAGGGCACTCCTGCATGGCTTAGAGCCAACAGCCAAGAGGCTGGGGGACTCTGGGTGTGTGTTCTGGTTGGCAATGCACCCCAAACCCCAGCCTGGCTGCTGGGTCCCTGTCTGTGGTGACTGCAGACAGGAACCTCTGCCAGCCTGAAGCTGCTCTGAGGATGTTCCTGTAATGCTGCAGACTCTCTCTATATTCTCTTGCCTCCTCAGGTGTTTGCTGAGATTTTTGATCCTGTCATTAAAGCCAGGCACAACGGCTACGACCCACGGACAATGAGGCATCACACGGACCTGGATGCATCCAAGGTAGGACTGAAATACAACAACGAGACAGGAAAGGCTCTGAGATGCTTATTCCAGTGCTGGTGCTGTGTGCAACAGTACTTTCATTTTTTCTTGATCCAGCCGTGGATACCCAGTTTTAAGTTTAAGGAAATTGGGATGCCAGTCGTGGCCCTGTCAGCTGCATCCCTTTTTCTCAGCAGGGAACTCCTTTGTTCGACCTCTTCACACTCCAGCTTGTCTGCATGACATGCTGGATGTCAGGTCAATATATTTTATTTCTTCTTGTGTCTCCGTCCTGCTCTTTCACATCCTCTGATAAGGGTTTGGTATGTCCTCCTTAAATTTAACATGGTATTCCCTAATTGTCCTCCAGTGCTCTGGTTTGTGTCACAGTTTTATATATAATATAATATATATAATATCACTTGGACAGGTTGGTCAGTGGATGGTCTTACACTGTTTTTAGTTACACAATAGCCTTTTTTACATCTGATGTTTTGCTAAGGTCTGTAACACAGTGTTGGAATGCCAGGCTCTTCCTTGCACCAAGGTCAGGGTGAATAATACTCAGGAAATGTTTTTGTAGTCTCGCTCTGAAGTTTACTATCCTTATCTATTACCAACTCACAAGATGTGAGCTCTCCCTAAAAAGTCCAGAAAGTGCCCCAAAACGGTGTCTGTTCAAGACTACTTAAGTCCCAGTTACCTAATAATAATAATAATAATAATAATGATAATGATAATAATAATAATAATAATGAAAATTACCCAATAAACAGTTGACATCCATATTATTTATGCTTCTAACCCAGCTGTGATCACTCAAAACCCACAATGCAGATATCTTTCACCGTGTTAGAGAAAACCACCCAGATTCGTGAAGAGGAAGGACGAAGAAGGTGCAAAAAAGATAGCTAGTCCACATCCAAAATTCTCCATCTTGGCTCCGGTATACTAAAACCTCAAATCTAAGTCTTTTCACCCTCTGAGATCCCACATTTCTAATCAACTACACACCTGTGCTATTAATCAGTTTTGGAAGCCTTTTCACAGCCTCAGGTCAAATGCAGTGTTCCCTTGTGGGTCTGTGCCTTTCAGCACAGAAAATTTAAAATTCTCAGCATCCAGGGTTCCAACAACACAGAACATTCCTCACACTATTATTTCCATGAGAAATACATAGATATTGTTATAGATGCATATTATATGGTTGGCTCTTCACAGATATTAAAATGAATACTATATGTATTATGTTGGAAAGTTATGCTGTATTAATCTCTTTTAAGTAGTGCTGTATTACTCTCTCTTTAGTAGTGTGATAAATATACTTTTTAGACTATAGCATAATATTAAAATAGAAACTATGTGATGTTTGTAAGTAGCTCAAGGAATGGAAAAGATAAACAAGAAATTCTTTGCATTTTCCTAACTGGTAGAGATAACAAAACCAGACACCAAAATCCCAAGAAAAGAATTATTGCCTCCTTATTGGGAAAGTTCAGACTTCGAGGAACCAAGAAGGTTGATTTACAAGATGGGGGTGAAGCTGAAATTAAGCAGAAATACCCTGTTTTGAAAGGAGTGTTTGAATCATGTATGAGATACATGAATATGCCAAAGGCTATAGCTTTTAAGGGGTAATGCTTTGTTAGCAAGGTGTGCTCTGTGGCAGAGTACCAGGCACCCAGACATGCATAATTCTTTACTTTTTATTGTCTCTTACTGTCCTAATTTTTATTATTATTTTCATTACTATTAAACTTAAAAAATTTTAACACAAGTGAATTTCGTTTTTCCCAGATATTGTACTCATTACACTACTATTTCCACGAGCCACACAGTGCACACTTAAGCTGATAGATTATATTTTTCACACAAACATACACATAAAAAAAGGTTATAATTGATACTATCTCTAAGGAGTTATAATCACTAACAACATGCATAGGCCAATACATGTTATGAATGAGGACTCTATATGTCTAATGTAATAAACGACAAAATTAAAATTTAGGAGCAATTTTGATTGAGCAGCAATTTTATATAAAACAATATAATCAAATATAATCAAGCAGATAGATACAAAAATAAATTGGGCAGTGGTTTCGATAAAACATAAGCAAAACTGATTGATCAGGGTATGGGGGAGAGTTTTTCTCACTCTGCCTCATGTACAAAAGGCAAAAGGATCCAAACACAACTTATCTACTGTATGCTAATATATAATCATCAATATTCTCCTGTAAATCTCCTCCTCCTATTTTTGGATTCTTGAAATCTCTGTCACCATACTGCACAGTACAGGCTCCAGTTGTTGCTAAGGGGCCTTTTGGCTCTTCTGATGAAGGCTTCTCCTCATCATCACTGTCCTTTGAACAACCCCTCCAGCTGCACATGTGCCCCAAGTCTTGTGTCATAGAAGCCAGCATTAGAATCCAAAAATAAGCCTTATTATTTCATAGATACCTGGAATCATCCCAATTTTGTCCATTTCAAGGCCGACTAATTATCCCAAGGTCTATTCTGTTTTGGGATGTTACTTATCTCAAACTACATCCTGCCTCCTATTTTCCCATGAACATCTGAAAACATCTGTTTCATGGCACTAATTACATCTCCTTTTCCTCTATTCCTTTTTGATTGTATTTGCCAGGAATGATGAATCTGACTCCATGTTCTCAGAAGGCCAATTTATTATTTTAAGATACTATATAATATTAAAGAATACTGAACTATACTAAACTAAAGAATACAGAAAGGATACTTACAGAAAGCTAAAAAAATAATAATGGAAACTTGTGACTCTCTCCAGAGTCCCGACACAGCTTGGCCCTGACTGGCCAAAGAGTGAAAACAACTCCCAGCAGAATCCAATGGAGCAGTCACCTGTGGGTAAACAATCTCCAAACACATTCCAAAGGGGCAAAACACAGGAGAAGCAAATGAGATAGTATTGTTTTCTTTTGCTCTGAGGCTTCTCAGCTTCCCAGGAGAAAAATCCTGGGTGGAGGGTGTCACTATAGGACACGAAATAACACAACACACACTGCTGTTCTCAAGGCAAAAAAGGGAAGTTTAATTCTGACTCCAACATTTACAGATTTCCAAAAGTGACAGTGGATTGGAGGATGACAGTGCTACTCCTCCAATGACACTGGACAAACCAACAGTGCATCAAATTTCTCCTTCTCCATAAAAGAATGCAAAACAATATGTTATTTACATAAAGTGCGCAAGAAAGTTCATTACAAGAATGTAAACATCAGAGGGCTTAGAAAAATCAGGGTGACAGAGGGGATTTTTTCAGAAAATGTGAATGCCCCATTTTTAAACAAATATTTCTAAAACACATAACCGATATAGTTACAATGGTTAGCAAGAATCACACTAGTTTATCACACACATAAACTACTATTGGGTCGTTTTCCACTGCGGATTTATCACACACATGTTATGTTTGCCCAATTATCCCATCATCCAAAAAACCAAAAAATATTAAAGGTAGCAGGAATTTCAATTGAACAGCTTAGAATATCTAAAATCGGATACGCTTGAAATGTTGACAATAGAATTTGGTTAAAATAAGGGATAATTTGGTTCCAATAATAGCGCATAAGCAAAGAAAATACCGCGCGGGGTACGGAGTGCAGTGTCTTTGGAGCCCTGCCACCTCACATATGAGCTTGTCAAGCAAAAATTCCCCCTTTTTGTGCCGTGTGTCAATGCCATCTCCTCCCATTTTCGATTCATCACACTTCCACCTCTGCCCTCATCACCACCTTTGCCACGCATGCTCCACCACTGGTTTTGGTGGTCGCACCACTCTTTGGGGGTCGTCACTGATGAAGGCCTCTCCTCTTCCTCGATGTCCTTTAATTCACCCTTGGCTTACACATGTGCATCAAGCTATTATAATGTAAGCCAAAACTAACATAATATAAGATAATATTATATTTAAGCATCAAAGCAATAAATCTCATATAATTAACATTTTCCTGGGACCCAACCAGATTTTCCTTTCTTTCTGTTAATTTTTAGTAACTGTTATCCCTTGCTTCTTCCTGCCTTGAACATCGCAGGAAAAGGGGTGTGGGGGGGGTGGTGTATGTGTGTGGAACACCCTCCTCTCCCTTTCTTTCTTGGCATTACACCTTTTAACTATTCAATTATTTCCAAATATTAATTACTGTATCAACATTGATTACTGTTTCAATTTTGTCAGCACGAAGTTTTTCACAGAAAGAGTGGTAAAACACTGGAATCCTCTACCTAGGGAGGTGGTGGAGTCACCATCCCTCCATGTGTTTAAGGGAAGACTGGATGTGGCACTTGGTGCCATGATCTAGTTGAAGTGTTAGAACATGGGTTGGAATCGATGATCTTAAATGTGTCTTCCAACCTAAAAATTCTGTGATTCTGCGATTCTGCGATACCTGTTTACCACGTAACTGATACAGCCACAACGATCAGCGCAAATCACACTGGTTTATCACGCGCATAAACGCGAAAGCCAATACCGTCAGGTCATTTTCCACCGCGGACTTATCGCACGCATAAATCCAGAAGCCAATGCCACCGTTGTGGTTGTTTTTCCCCCCCTCCAGATCACGCACGGGCAGTTCGACGAGCGCTACGTGCTGTCGTCGCGGGTGCGCACGGGGCGCAGCATCCGCGGGCTGAGCCTGCCGCCCGCGTGCAGCCGCGCCGAGCGCCGCGAGGTGGAGAACGTCGTGGTCACCGCGCTCTCCGGCCTGCGTGGTGACCTGTCCGGCAAGTACTACAGCCTCACCAGCATGACCGAGCGCGAGCAGCAGCAGCTCATTGATGTAAGTCCGCCGGCGTAGGATTGACGGGGGTGGCACGGTCGGGATGGATGGGGATGAGAGATCTCTGAGGCCAGGTCAGGGATTTGGGGTTTATTGCACAGGGCCTGGGTGCAGGCCCTGCTGGGAGCTGCAGCCACAGCTCGGACCAGGCCCCAAAGAGGGAGAGAGGTAAAGGGAGAGAAGGCAAGAATGGGGTAAAAAGAGAATGGGAGCGTTAAAGAGAGGATCAGAGGGCAAGGTTCATGTTACAGTACAATAAATCTTTTTCTGGGCTTGGAATTTGGGGTTTATTGCAAAGGGCCTGGGTGCAGGGCCCTGCTGGGAGATGCAGCCACAGCTCAGAGCAGGCCCGAGAGAGAAGAGGGGTAGAGAGGATGACAGGGTAAAAGAGTAAAAGGGTAAGAGAGTAAAAGGCGTAAGAGCATAAGAGGCAAGAGCTAAGAGACAAGAGGTAAGAGTAAGAGTAAGAGTAAGAGTAGGAAAGCGAGGTTCTCATTACAGTACAATAAATCATCTCCTGTGTTGAATATTCTGATTCTCACTAACCAATCTAGTCCAAGATACAAATCCTACAGCATTTCCATACAGCCTGTAAGAATCATTACATTACCATCCTGTGTTACATGTTAAACCCTACAAACTCCTCTTTGCACCCTTCTGCCAAGCTGTAGGGTCTGCTCTGACCCTTGGGCCTGTCTGCAGGCAGAGGGTGTTGTTCCATCAAAGGGGGATTACCTTCAGTTACCACACCATTGTCTTCCCGTTGTTCAGTAACTGAGGTATCTCAAAGCTTGCTTTCATTTCCACTTCACTTATAGTTTCTATATTCCCAAAATCTTTTGCCAGGCAATCATATTTGTAAGGCTTTCCTGTTTCATCTTCCCCAACATGCCAGCAGCACCTGCGTAGGCTCCGGTTTAGTTCAATCTCTGCTTTGCCCGCGGGTTAACAGCATCATTAACCTGTGCCTAATCGGCTGTCAAGGTTTGTAATTTAGCAAGCCACCCAGCCTCTGTATTTCTGTTAAGTACACCACTGTGCAGGTCTGAGGCGTGGATTTATATGCCAGAGAGTGAGGCCTGTGTCAAATCAAATCCATGTGGCTGCTGCCACCTCTGTGGACAAGTAAAGAGATAAATTCAGGACCTTTCCTTGGTCATCTCCTTGAGCAAACTGTGATACTATCTGTATTTATGATTCTAACTAAAAGTATTGCACTGAGATAGGTTTCACATGGGATCTCTATTCCATTCTGTGGCAGTGGGGGGCTTTGCTTGTGATTTCTCTACATCAAAATGACGCTAATTCTAATTTGCCAAAACTTGGCTGTAATTTCATAAGTGAACACTACACAAATTCTAATTTCCCAAAAGTAGCGGTAGCCTATTGCACCCAGGTGACTTTTTCCCAGCCCTGTCATTGTGCTCAGGGAACTGAAGGACCAGGCCCATAACAAGAGTTTTCACTGTCACACAGATGGAAAGACAAGGATTTCACCATGGATTTTGTCACAGCATGTAACGTGTCAAACAAAACTTGTATGTGCATTTTAAGTGTCCAAAGGAATGGCTGTACCCTCTTAGCTATACTCATGGCACATTATTCCATAACATCAAGCAAAGGGGAGCTGATGAAGTAACTTAACTATTTATAACCCTGGAACCAGGTGTCTGGATTAACCAGGAGTTAAGAATTTATGTAAGGTTAGTATTGAATATCTGTGGTGATACGTTTATTAACAAGATGTTGATGACCTGTTGCAGGTTTTATTTTCAGCAGGAGACAGCTCTTCAGGATGTAGAGGTTGAAAGGGGAATGTGGAAAATGTAATTCCTTCATGGTTTAAGGCTAAATCCTGTGGGAAGTGGAATAGGCTTCACTGATGCAGCATTTTATCTCGTTTTCTTTTGTTTCGTGGTTGATAACACACATTTGTGTCCCTTTGAAGAACAGAGAGAACTCTACACCTTTTCTTCCTGCACGGTTGGGGTTCTGCATGCATCGTGTCCATTGCAAAGCATTCAAAGACGAAAACCTAAGTGAAATGAGGAAAACAATTATTTCATTCTTCATTAAGGGAAAAATTAACTAAAGCACATCAATGTGTCTACCACGTCATATGCCTTCTGGATAGATTGCCTCACTATTTCTAGTTAAGCTCTAGGTT
Organism: Zonotrichia leucophrys gambelii; assembly: GCF_028769735.1. Taxonomy (NCBI): domain Eukaryota; kingdom Metazoa; phylum Chordata; class Aves; order Passeriformes; family Passerellidae; genus Zonotrichia; species Zonotrichia leucophrys. Next base: position 74,970,097 of record NC_088200.1, on the reverse strand, counting down.
TAAAAAAAAAAGGAATAAAATCAACAACACTGCCAGCAAAAAGCCCTCGATATTTGATATGGCAGTGTTGAAGGAATTAAGAAATACTAGTTTTTTTGGCACACACATGAAAATCAATATAAAATACGTATTTTCTTGGCGGGGGGGTGGAACCCAAAGCAAATTGTTTTAAAAGTTCTAAACTATTAGGCATGGAGCAAGCTGGTGGCACAGCATGTGCTACATTTATTAAGTCACAAACAGCATCTCTGTTAAGGAATATAACAAGCCTATGATTCCAAAGGCTTGAGATTAGCATTGATTCAATTCCTACCTTAAGTTCATGCTCAGAATAAATATCTAAATCTCCATGCTGGAGAAGTATCTTTTCAGAACTACCTCTTGTTATTGTTTGGTTTTTGTTGGGGTTTTTTCCCCAATTTCTCTAAGAACTCGTTGACTTCTCCTATGCTGAAATGTGTCTGAATACAGAGGAGATCTCTGGAGCCAGGTCCTCCAGAGCATCCTTTGCAGTGTCCATGTGGATTTAGGCCCCAGCACCCATCCCTCCCTACATCTGAAAAATGTTTTTGGCAAAACACATCAGCCAGCATCTGTGAGAGTTAAGAAAATCTCCCGGGTAAAGAGATTTTAATTTCCAGCAAAGGAACCGTGCTCCCAAGCCGCACTGTGCGATTTGCTTGCACTTCCACTGCCCTCACAAGAATGCACTGGACAGGGTGACGGTGCTTCCTGGATAAACTGGAGCTGTGTTCTGTTTTCTCTGTCTCTCTGCCTCCCTGTGGCCCTGTCCCGTGCCCAGGATCACTTTCTCTTTGACAAGCCCGTGTCCCCGCTGCTGACATGTGCTGGCATGGCCCGTGACTGGCCGGACGCCAGGGGCATCTGGTAGGTGCTGTGACCTGCAGGCTCCCGTGTCCTGCCCAGGATTGTCTTACAAACCTCCTTGCTCGTGTGCTAACCCTGCACGAACCCGCGCTCACAGCATGCCCAGCTTGCTTCAAAAAGAGAAATGTTTGAATTCCCGGCGCTGAAAGCACCCCTTTCCTTCCAAATGAGCTGGATGAAAAGGAGACAGGGTAGCTGGATCTCCTGCTCTGTTCAAAGTCTCTTTCTACTGCCCCAACAGCCTTGATTTTGGGCCCAAATACAATATCTGCTGTGGAGATGAAGGGGTAAGCAGCTCTGAGAGCCCAAACCAACAGCAGAGGATGGGGCAGCTGTGCAGTGCGTCCATCCTGCTGCACTGCAGGCATTGCCAGACACTTTAACCCTGGAAAAACAGGCAGAAAGCATTCTGAGGAATCACCTAGTGTGATACCTGATCACCCCCAAACCCAGCGACCTGCTGGAAAACTGTGAGGATTTTTTAATTTCAACAAGCTTCCTATGAGATTCAACAAGCTGCAGGTTCTTTGGTCCCAATGGAAGTTTGAGGAAAGGGATAAAGCTTGAGGCATCCATTCATTGTCTCTACAAACAGAAGTACCAGCAGCATAATTGCTATCCAGGGATTTCCTGAATAAAACAGACCTGTGTTTTGGCTTCTTTTACATGGGACATACCAGGGAGAATGGAAGGAAAAAAATTAGTGTGATTGGAAAGTACTTCAGTAAGCCGCATCTTGAAAATCTCCCTTTCTCTTGCAAAAAAAAAATTGCTGTCAAAAAGCGTGTACATTGTGGAAAAAATTTTGCTTTTGATGATCCTGTCCTTGTCATGGGCTGCAGGACCATTTCCACCACCAGCACTGCCAGCAGTGGCACAGTTTGAGTGCATGGTCCTGACAGCAATGGGGACACTCACTGAACTAAAAGGGGAGGGGAGTTAGGCCAAGCTCAGACTATTTATAAAACCCTCCCTCAGCATTTGTGCACGACTCAGGAGGAGGTGGCTGGACCTGGCCTGACCCCAGTGTCAGGACACAGGATGTGTACCCTGCTCAGCGCTGCCCTGGCCAGATCCAACTGCAAGGAGGAAAAGGAGACGTGGCAAAAGACCAGCTGAAAGTCAGGCTCTCAGTGATCCTGAGCTTTCACTTTCATGTGCCTTAAGCCTGGTGGTATTTCACTGCTGGCACAAATGAGTCTGATCCCATCCATCACCCTCTACGTGCTGTAGGAAGGTGTCAGGAGCCAGGGATCCCTCTGTCTGTCCCGAGCAGCCCAGACCCTGCCAGGGGGCTCAGAGCCCAAAATGCCCCTGTGGGTTTGATTATGACCCGTGGAGCAAGTTACCAACCCCAGATGAAGATCTGCAAGCCACGACAAATTAAGTAGAATGACAGTGAATTTATCACAGGGTGAAAAATAGATTTTGTGATTTTTAGAATGGGGGTTCAGGAGCAAGATGGAGGAATCTGGGCATGTCCAGCTTTTCTCCTTCTTCTTCTTGGCCTCCATCTTCTGGGTGATGGTGGCTCTTTTGGATTGGTTTAGAGTAGAAGCTCACTGTCTAACACAGGTGATGGGTATTGGGAAGTAACTGTAAATATTGTACAGGTAGTTTTCAGTATAAAAAGATAACACTGCCCTGGGGCAGGCAGGGTGCCTCTGACTGTCCTGCTGGACAGACCTGGGCAGGGCAGGAGAAAGAATTTTATAGATAAGGAACAATAAACAACCTTGAGACTGAGAACTGAAGATCTCTGGTTCCTTCATCAAGTGCCAGGTTGGGAAAAGAGACTTTTAACATTTCTTGGGGTCACTCTGCCTGGCTAGAGAGCCCAACAGGAAGGCAGGAGTAGGAGACTGGCCAAGCAGAGGAAAGGCCAGGAGAAGTGACCCAGCACCTGACAGCCAGCCCTGACTGCCTGTTTGGGGCAGGAGTGGGTGCTCAGTGGTTCTGTCCTTTCTGGCTGAGCACAAAGGACAGGATGAAGGCACATGAAGGATCCCAGACACATCCCTGGAGGGATGCAGACACCCAGTGCTCCCAGGGACGCTCGGGCTTGAGGCAGGGGAGAACCAAATTAAATTAAATTAAAAATTCTTACTTGGCTGCCAACAGCATGCATGTGTTTGGGTTTTCTGGGAGGGGGCAGAGCTTGGCTTCTCCCCTGGCTGCATCCCCAGCTGTGCTCCCGAGGGAGGGCCACAGGAGCCCCTGCAATGCCACAGGGATGCATGAGGGATCCCGTGGTGGAACCAGCCCCCAACCCTCACAGCAGCTCCTTTATGGCACTTTAACATCTCTGCTGCTTGGGAAGACTGTGATAAAACTAACGATGCTGACAGTTATTTCTCCGGGCTTGCATTTTAAAGATATTAATTTTTTTTTTCCTCCCCTCTTGACTAGGCACAACAATGAGAAGACATTTCTCATTTGGATTAATGAAGAGGACCACACCAGGGTGATCTCCATGGAGAAGGGTGGCAACATGAAGCGTGTCTTTGAAAGATTCTGCCGTGGATTAAAAGAGGTAGTGTCTCAGTGAGCTCATCATTCCTGCTTGTTCACTGCTGTCACCCCTGCTCACTGTGGTTCCCACTGAGCTGACATCTCCAGGGCCAATGAAATGAAGAAATGAAGTCACATCAGTCCACGCAACACCCCACATCAACACAGCTAAAGCAGGAAACATGGGCAGATTAATAGCTGAGTTGTAGGGGAAGATAAATAAATATCCTGTAGTCGCAGGCCCCCAGCTGGGTAAAAATTAGCATTGACTCCATGATGCTCAGAAGGCTGATCAGTCCTTTATTATGCCACAATTATTAAGAAACTCCTTGCCCTTTCAGACAGTCATGATACAACAGGTGGACCCAATTGATCACCATCAGCATTGTCTAATTAGCAAACCACCCTTTGGTAAACAAATCTCCATAACGCATTCCACATGTGCACAACAACAGCTGCAGCAAGTGAAGATGAGAATTGTTTCTCATTATTTTCTCTGATCTTCTCACAGCCTTCCCAAGGACAATGCCTGGGAAAGTTGTGCACTGTTCTTTGTGGCCAGAGAGCTGCTGCCACAATATACCCTTTTTCTTTTTCTTTTTCTTTTTCTTTTTCTTTTTCTTTTTCTTTTTCTTTTTCTTTTTCTTTTTCTTTTTCTTTTTCTTTTTCTTTTCCCTTTTCTTTTTTCTTCTGTGGGAAATCACAAATGAAGCACTTTGTTTGGGTCGTTTGATTTGCTTGATTGAAGACTTTATTTGGCCCATCCTCCTGGTTCTTATTTCTGAGGCTGGGAGCAGAGTGGAAGCTGCTGAGGTTGTGCACAAGACTGAGGGTTTAGCACCCACTATTTTGGGGAGATATGGGGGTTTGTGATTAAAATACTAAGAACTGATAGTCAGGGCTCCTGAGTATTATTTTGTTATAGCTAATCACAATGATAAGAAAAGCTTGCTGGGACAGGGTATGGGTTAAAACAGTTTCACCCAGATGATCTAGGTATGACTCAGGTTGGGTCTGAGCTCAGTAAAGCCCTCTCACCTGCTCTGGCACCAAAATAAAGTTGATTTACCAGAGAAATAGGTATTACTGTGCCCCACAGGCAATATCAAGGAACCCTGGAATGGTTTAGGTCAGAGTTAGGGTTTGCAGTGGGTTTTGGAGCACAGAAAAGGGGAAATCTTTGGACCCAGAGATGGGGCAACTGAGACGTGTTTTCAAAACGTTGATTCCATTTTCAGTCTCCTTTGAAGGGTGAGACAGTACAGATGTTATAATTCACTCCATCACAACCAGAAGTTAACTATTTGTTAATTGCAGTACACTGCAAGAGTTTCTTGGCCTGTCAGCTTTAGCCACACTGTGCTGTAGATGCCTTAAAGCCAATTATCTACAATTACCCCTTGTGGGTCCCAGTGCAGTGCCTCTTTCACAGTTCTGTTTCTCCACAGTATCCAGTCTTATTTACAAGGCCATCCTCTGTAACTTGTTTCTAGCTCCATTTCTCTCTCAGCAATGTCTGTCCATTCCATGGCATTTCTAAGCCAGCATTTCTTGTCTCAAGGTTTGCACACTGTGTGAGCCTTCTGTCAGGCTTTGAGAACTCTCTATAAATCCATTTCCCACATCAGTAGTCAAGAGAAGGCGGTGAATAAATCCTTCTGGTTACCTGAGGAGTGCCAACATTTGTACCACACCTGGACCAGACTGCGCCCAGCTGCAAACTCCTGCCACTGCACTGGCACCTGGCAGTCAGGCACTTGTAAACCTGCCCCTTTTTGCTTTGTTCCTGTGCCCACCCAGGTGGAAAGGCTGATCAAGGAGCGGGGCTGGGAGTTCATGTGGAACGAGCGCCTGGGCTACGTGCTGACCTGTCCCTCCAACCTGGGCACGGGGCTGCGGGCAGGGGTCCACGTCAAGCTGCCCAGGCTCAGCAAGGTACACGGCACTGAAACGGGGCAAGGGGACACAAACGTGACGTGGTTTAAACGTGACACGGGCCAGCTCTCCTGGGGTGTATAAGGGAGCAGAAGGGAAATGACAGCTTTCATCAAAAGGGTGTGTGTAACAAGGTCTGGGGATAGGGCATGGCTGAAGGGGCGTGCTGTAACGCTGCAAATTGCTGTATTTGCTGTGGAAATCAATCTGCCTAGCGCGAAGACACAAAGAGGGGCTGTACCCCAAGGAGTGAGAGAACTCTCCCCCTCTGCCTGAGGGTCACAGCACCGCAGGGACTCTGCTCACACACACAGTGGGAGGCACGTGGAAACTCAAGGCTGTTTCTCCTGGCAGGACCCCAGGTTCTCCAAAATCCTGGAGAACCTGCGGCTGCAGAAGCGCGGCACCGGCGGGGTGGACACGGCGGCTGTGGCTGACATCTACGACATCTCCAACCTGGACCGCCTCGGGCGCTCGGAGGTAAGCTGCTCCTCCTGGGGTTTCCTTCTCTTTGGAGTTTCCTCCCTGCTTTTGAGCTGAGATCTGTACTGACACTGGCCCGTGTCCCTCTGCTGAGCTCACTGGATCCATGGCTGTGACCGTGGTCTGAGCATGAGGGGAGAGATGAGCATGTGAATCCATGTTTCAGAAGGCTGATTTATTATTTTATGATATATATTACATTAAAACTATGCTAAAAGAATAGAAGAAAGCATTTCATCAGAAGGCTGGCTAAGAATAGAAAAGGAAAGAATTACAACAAAGGCTTGTGTCTTGGACTCTCTGTCCAAGCCAGCTGAGTGTGATTGGCCATTAATTAGAAACAACCACATGAGACCAATCACAGATGCACCTGTTGCATTCCACAGCAGCAGATAATCAATGTTTACATTTTGTTCCTGAGGCCTCTCAGCTTCTCAGGAGGAAAAATCCTAACGAAAGGATTTTTCATAAAAGATGTCTGTGACACCATGGCAGGTTTTACTCCTTGTGGATCTGGTCCAGTGGAAATGCTCACTGAAAAGAGAACTGTTAACGTGCATGAAGTTCTTGGTAAATGCTCCTGGCCTGGCAGTGCAAAAACCAACCCTGAGCAGGCTGCACAAATATGACCATGTGCTGAGGATCCCCATGAGGGTATGCAGGTGCTGGAAGGAAGCAGGCACGGAGTCCTAACCCACCCAGGGACTCAGGCCCTAAAGCAAGACTTGGTGAAGGCTGTTGTGTTCCTTTCACTGCTGAGTCACACACTTCCTCCAGGGTTACACAGCAGCACAAGGCTTCCACCCACAGTGACTGAGGAGCTGGGGCTATTTTCACATGTCCTCTGAGAGCTGTGTTGTCTTAGTGTGAAAAGCCAGGTGTCTGCTAAGAAAGGCAGGAGCCTCCCCTGAAATGGAAAATGTAAAACCCCTCCCTCTGAATTATTGTAATTTTGAAATGAAGGGGCTCTCAGGCAAAGAGACGGGAGCAGGAATAACAGTTCTGTACTAGGAACATTAACAATACAAATGCAATAGTACAAAAAGGAAATAAAACAACTGAGAGAGTGATCACAGTCCCTGCCCCTGAGTGCCAGGGGGTGTCCCAGCCCCATCCCAGGGGGCTCAGCCCTCCTGCAGTGCCAGCTGTGGCTCTGCTGCAGCACGGATCCTGCACAAGGGGGGAGTTTTCCTCTGCAGCTCCAGGGCTGCTGCAGATGGGCCTGGGCTCCCTCTGGCCATGCAGGGCAGCAGAAAGCTGCTCCTCTGGCCATGCAGGGGGCAGAGGCTGCTGGGGTGTCCCAAAGCTCAGATTGGATCCAGGGAGGAATGCTTGGCTCCTCCCCTGGGCGGGGCATCTCCCCACGGGATGCTGGGATTGGATCGGCCCTGCAGGGACACTCCCTGGCCAGGGACAGGAGGTGATTAATGATGAATGGGCCATGGACAGAAGGTGATTAATGATGAATGGGCCATGGACAGGAGGTGATTAATGATGAATGGGCCACGGACAGAAGGTGATTAATGATAAATGGACCATGGACAGCAGAGAGCTCCTGGAGGGAGGATTGGCTGTGGGAGAGATAAAGAACAACTGCCCCACCTGGGTTTAACAGATGGTGGTAGAATACACACTTCTGCTTACACCTTGCATTGCAACATAAAACATGTGTTTGAACCAGAGATTGAAATCCATTAATGATTAAAAACAGGATTACACAGCATGATGAATTGAGTCCTGCTGACAGACAGCCTAAGCCTACACATTTTTGCTTACATGAAGAGTCCCACTGAAGTCAGTGATGCCTCCTACAGCAAGGATCCAAAGGATTAAGGCAACAGATAAGACACAAGCCCTACCTTGGAGAGTCTGAAATCTAAATAACACAAGACATACCCAAGGGGATAAGAAAAGTTTTATTATAGGATAAATTTTTTCAGTACATAATTAAATAAATGCCATTACATGGTAAATGTGTTTGCAGAACTGAATTATGCTCCCAAAGGTGCAAGATAAAACTGTTTGTATTCCTGCTCTGTTTCAGTTACTGGTCAATGCAAACTTAATATGAAATTGGTTTTCTTATGGAGGCTGCAAATTCAGACCTCTGAATTCCCAACACAGCCAGTCTGTAAAAGACAATAAAACAAACTGCTAAGCCACTGAAATGCTTTATAGTAAAAACAAATCCCTTGAAAATCGGCAACTGCCACAATAAAGAGACAATGGGATTTAGTCTTCACACTTTATTTCAACAAGCCAGTTATTAAAAGTTGCTAATGAACCTAATTCATGGAGACTAAGAAATACCAGCTTTATCTTGCTGCCTCACAGTGCCACAGGGTCTGTGGTCCTTAAACGTCCCCTGCCTGCTGGGGACAGGGCCCCTGTTGGAACAGGTTATGAAGACACCACCACCCCCTGCCATGCAGAATTTTGAATTTTGGTGCTGCCCTGGGCCTGGAGTGAATCCCACCCCTGGCAGTGTCACTCTGATGCTTGGAGTGGCTGCCTAGAACAGGGGCTAGACAAGATTAAGGGAATAAAAGCAGGTATTTATTAGAGGCCTTCAATGGGTACAGTCTGGGCTGTCAAAAGCCTCCAATGGACTACACCCAAGCTGGTTCATGGTCACGAGTTTTTCATAAAGGTACAAGTTTGGTCCACTTGCATTTCAGGGGTTAATCCTCCAATTACAGCTTCAGGTAATGAAGTCATTCTCTCCAGGTGTGCCCCTCTTAATTCACTGCTGTTTGCATCTGAGACAATAAGGTGTCCTTGAGTTTCAGGCCTAGAGAGGAATTGTTCTGTCTGAATAAAATGGGAAAACAGTAGGGAAAACACGGTGTGGAGTTTAGAATTACACACTAAAGCAGTACAGGGTGTAAAAAAATATAAAACCTAGATCCCAAGGCATTAAGTGAGGAGTCCTGAGCTGCGTGCTGAGCCTGGCAGGATGGGCAGGCTGCTCTCCCCAGGGCAAGGACACAGCCGGGCTTTGTGAGCCCCCTCAGGCACTGCCAATGTCCCTGCCCGTCCCAGACACATCAGGGACACCCACCCTGAGCCCCCAGCAGCACTCAGGGCTGCTGTGAACCAGGACAAGCCTCCTTTGTGCTCTGCTTGCACCAGTATCCCCCTAATTCACTTCCACATCCCTGTGCTCACACATCCCACAAGCATGGGGTGTTTTGGGCTTGGGAGCTGGGAGACACAGCAAGGGCTTCAGTGCTTCATCAGGCACTGCCTGGCAGGGCTCAGCACTCACAGCACAGCTGCTCTGTGCCCTCAGCCCCTCGTGCAGAGTGGGGAACACTCTGGGCCAGGCATCTCTGCTCAGCAATGTCCTGCACCCTCTCAGGGCTCATGGTTGGAACAGGTCCCTCAGCTCCTGCCCCATCACCTGGTGTAGGGACTTGTGCCTGGCTGGTTTGTTCCTCTGGGAGCACAGTTTGGTGGAAATAGCTTCATGGACCTAGCTGAAAGTTTCTGCTGCTCGGGGCAAGCAGGAGAAGGGAATTACTGTGGCTTTGCACAGTGTGCACTCCCTGAACCAGAGGAGGTGTGAAGCCTGTGACCCTCCTCACTTTCAGCTTTGTCTGCTGTGGTGGCAGCCCAGGCCAACTTCCCCCTCTGCTATTAACAGATGAGTTAAACTCTCTGCTACTACAGCTCTCCTCTTGCTGTTGCAGGTGGAGCTGGTCCAGATCGTCATCGACGGGGTCAATTACCTGGTTGACTGCGAGAAGAAGCTGGAAAGAGGCCAAGACATCAAGGTGCCACCCCCCCTGCCTCAGTTTGGCAGGAGATGAAGTTGCTGGTGATGGCCGCAGCTGAGGCCAAGCGTGGCTGCCTTTGCGATGGAAAGGCACCCCTGTACATCTCTGTATAAATGCATTGTGTAATAAAACACTGCCTGACACCTCAGGTCTCCTCCATGCCTGCCTGCACTGGTGTCCGGTTTTCGGCTGTTTGGAGGGCCTGGAAAGGCCCGGGGTGGCCTTGGGGCAGCCCGCGTATCAAAGGACGAGAAGAGGCTTCAGTTCTTCTTTCGGTCTTTATGTTTATTAATTGTTTATCTAAAAGATTTTCTTTCAGCCCGACAGAGCTCTGCTCAGCAGTCAGCCATGAGCACACTCCCTGCCCTCCGGGCGGTCACCTATCTTTATACCCATTGTTACGTGTACAATATTTATCATTTTTCCCCAATCCTTTTTATTTTTATTGCCCGGTGCACTTTCAGTAATGACCAATCCCAAAGTGCCACCATCACCACAGAAGATGGAGGAGAAGAAGAAGAAGAAGAAGGACAGGACACGCCCCAATTCCTCCATCTTACTTCTCTAAACCCCCCTGTACATAAATCCTAAACCCTGTGTCTCACCCTCTAATTAACCAATCCCTTCACCATTCACCCCGGTGAAACCCTCCTGTCCTCATACAGGTGTCGTCTCCTGTGTAGGGTCAAAGTCCAGCCACCAGACACTTCTGGCAACATTCCAGGACTCCCGAGCCCCCCAAGGGTGGTCTTGGTGGCTCGGCACCTCAGTCCTGGGGTGCTGAGATCCCACACACTGGCACAAAGTGCTCTGGGTGCAGCTCTATTGGGGTGCACCCACACAACCACCTTGGGATGCTTTTTTGGGGGATTGCTTCCCTTTCTTGGCTGGTGGTAAGAAAAGTACCACTTCAGCTGTGCAAGAAGCACAAATCTCTAATTCTATGCAGCACCTGTGGACATATTTACAATGCCATCCTGCTCGTTTCTGCCCCGTGCCCTTGGGCTGCTGCAGCCTGGCCCCAAACCCAGCAGGCAAATCAGTTTGCTGATATTGTGCATCTCACCTAAACCTGCCCAGCTCCAGTCCCCCCTGCAGCTCTCAGCTCCAGAGGTGACAACATCTGCCTCAGCTGTTCTCCCCAGAGTCCCTGAGGATGTGCTGCCACTCCAAGGGACATCTCCATGCTCCCCATGGTCCACGTGCTCAGCAGCACAGCGGGGAAGGAAAAAACCAGCAAGCGCTGACAATCCCACTGATTGCTGCTTTTTTGCATATGGAAACTCAGTGTTTCACCAGCCAGAACACCAGTTCCCAGGCAGGTCCCTGGGTGAGTCATATCTGCAGAGCTGTGGCTGGATAGCTGGCCCATAACTGGCTACAGACTTTTTGAAGGCACAATTGGAAGCTAATTGAGAGCTAGATGGTGAATTAGCTGCTCTTGAAAATCAGCAGCAGGGTGTGCTGGCTCAGAAGGAGAGCTGCAGAGTGTAGAGCTTCCATGTGATTACTGTTACTTCCTGGTCTATGCTGGGCACATTCCCTGGCATTTTGCTGCTGGCTTTCCAAATGCTGGTTAATAATAGTAATTCTGGGGGAGGGAATCAGACTATTGCTGATTCTACATAGAAGGCAAATAAGCAAAACTGGAAAGACTCCACTGTTAGCCCTCCAAAACTCTCAGGTCAACACAAAACCCAGCTGTGGGCCAAGTGTCCTCAGATTTTAGCCTGTATTTTGCTTTTCTCCTGCTGATGGGCACAACGTCCAGTGGGCTGCCCCTTGCTAACAGCAATCCTGAGGGGCTGCTGTGGGGCTGGTGGCTCTTTCAGTGCCCTTAACAGCCCGGAGGATGAGGTGCATCACTCACCAGCCAGTCCCCTGATGGAACTATGGGGTGGTTTGCAGGGGTCCCAGGACCAGGGAGGAGAATCTTGGCTCCATGTTTCAGAAGGCTGGTTTATTATTTTATTATATATATTATATTAAAAGAAGATGATATCTTAGAACTATACTAAAAGAATAGAAGAAAGGATTTCATCAGAAGGAAGGAAAGGAAAAGGAGAAGGAGAAGGAGAAGGAGAAGGAGAAGGAGAAGGAGAAGGAGAAGGAGAAGGAGAAGGAGAAGGAGAAGGAGAAGGAGAAGGAGAAGGAGAAGGAGAAGGAGAAGGAGAAGGAGAAGGAGAAGGAGAAGGAAGGAGAAGGAGAAGGAGAAGGAGAAGGAGAAGGAGAAGGAGAAGGAGAAGGAGAAGGAGAAGGAGAAGGAGAAGGAGGAGAAGGAGAAGAAGGAGAAGGAGAAGGAGAAGGAGAAGGAGAAGGAGAAGGAGAAGGAAAAGCCACTGCTCCAACTGTGGCATTCTTTCTTGTTGGCTTCCAAGCATGTCCCTCACAACCAAAACACTCCTCCTCCTTATTTTGCAAAAGCTTGTTGTCACCCACATTTTCCACTTCTGTGACCTTTCTCTCTCTCCATGATCTCCATACAGCCAGCAAGGGCAACTCAGCCGCTTCACACGAATGGTGTGTTTTCATTCTTCATGCCACATCCCTAATTAATTTAATCTTTTAAATTAAACTCGGACAGTGACAAGTCAATGCAGGATGTCTTTGCTCAGTCCTCCTCCCTCATGACAATGCTCAGGGCAGTTTTCTGTGTGCTTGGAGCCCAGCCTGGGCATGGGGAGCAGGCTCTGTGCCCCTCAGGGGCAGCTGGAGGGTGGCTGCTCTGCTCCACAGGGGCATCTTCAGGAGAATGAACTTATCCTCGTGGAGCACAGCACAAGCACAGTTTGTTTCCTGCTGCTCCTTGAATGCTGCAGCAGGAAACAAACAATCTTAAAAGGCTGTGTGCCCACACAAAGGAAGAAAAGCATACAGATAATGACTCAACAAGAAAATATTAAAGGTTCAAAAGCTGGGTTTGTGCACCAGCTCTTGACATAAAATGCTATTTCTTGTTTGTCATTTTTATTTTCCCCACGCCACAAGTACTGCACTGCTGAGACCCTTTTCTGCCAATAAACTCCTTGCTGATAGACTCTGATTCTCTATAAATCTTTGAAATTTATTTGATTAAGTGCCCCAGGAGCTATGTGCCATGCCTCAAGCACTTCTCCAATGCTCTTGACAAAGCAGCTAAGGACCAGCAGAAATAATCTCTCAGGTCAAGCTCCATCAAAGCCCAAATGCATCAAAGCCCAAATGCATCAAAGCCCACCTGTGCTCCATTAGGCAGTTCATGGAGGGTGAGAACGGGGCAGGAATTTGCCATTACAAGACCAGAGAAAACAGCCACTTGAGGTGAGGTACTGGGAAGGAATTGTGCCCTGGCAGGGTGGGCAGGCCCTGGCACAGGTGCCCAGAGCAGCTGGGGCTGCCCCTGCATCCCTGGCACTGCCAGGGATGGACACTGGGGCTGGGGAAGGTGTCACCAGCTGGGGTCTCTGCACAAACCACAAACAGGACAGGCTGCTGTGGAACTGCCTTGAGCTGTTTGATTTTCCAGCATCACTCTCAGTCCATGGCTATGGCAATGGAAGATGGCAGCAGCTCACATCCCAGGCAGCAGACACAGAACTCAATGTCACAACTCACTTTATGAGCTTTGTGACCAATCACACAAAGCAAAAGCACACTGACAGTATTTATATCTGTACAGTGAATATTCTATATTGACAGTAGTTCTGTCCAACCACTGTAAGCACTGGTACCTTTGGTTAAACAATGCTTGCTTGTTTCAAATGCAATACCTGCTTGTGAGCCTTCAAACACAATGCACAGAGCTCCATTATTGAGCTTCAACCTTCCTAATATCTTGCCAGATAAACTTTTCTGTAGCTTAGGGAGTTATTTTAGACCAGTGTTAATACACAGACCATTGCTCTATTTGTTCTTGCTTTTCTACAGTTGAAATAATTTTTCTGCTGCCCAATCTCCTGGCTGCTGCTTGGCTCCAGTCACAGTTCTGCTGTCTCTGGGGCCTGCCTTTTGCAGCTTTCCCAAACCCTCTGGTTTTGTGGGTTCCCACAGGTGTCCCTGCCACGGCAGGGGTGGCACTGGTGGGGTTCAGGGTCCCTCCCAACCCAAACCAGTCTGTAGCTACAGCAGGTGCCCCTGATCTCACCGGTGACACCTCACACCTGCCATCCTTGGCTGCCCCAACAAAACTGACCATGGGCTCTGCAGGTTCATGATTCTGTCACTCCTGCAGGATCAATGCACACCTGAGCATGCCTGATAGAATGTTTCTCTGGAAACATCAAACCCAAAAGGGAGCAGATAACGTCGGGAATAACTTACAGCTAATATTTATATGCAGAATTACTTTACTAATGAGATTTGCTGGAATGCAATTTAAGAGTAGCATGCTCATCTCTCTCCTGCAATGCCTCTTACAGTCTGCCTTCAGCCTGAGGTTTAATTAAAAGATTAAAGGCTTAAACAGTCACTTCTTTTGCCGGCAAAAATGCCTGTGGGAAACACCAAAATGCACTGCACATGGCACAGAATCTCAGCAAGCCAAATCTCCCAAGAGGGCACAGACTCACCTACTGCCCAGCCCAGTGCTGATGACTGATGACAGGTTTTTAATTCACTCTTAATTACTACACAAAAATATTGAGCTCCTAATGAGAAAATATCAGCTATATTACAGTAATAAGTCTATCAGTAAACAAGGGTAATAAAAGTATTTTTTTTTTTATCTACCCACTGTTCAGGGACCTTAGGTGGACCCAGCAGAGAGGAAAGACAGCTGATAAATTATGCCAGTTAATTTTTATCTATTTTATGTCTACTCTGTTTTGAATATGCTGTAAGTTTTCAGTGTACACCTTTAAGAGGAATCTGTCCTAGCTCTCATTCTCTCATCCCAGTTTTATGCTCTGCTTTCTGAACCAGCATTTGGGCCTCGAAATTACTGCTGATCTACCTGGTACTTGGCCATAACTGCATGAACTACTGGTATATGTTTCAAAATTTATTTGTATTTATTTTGATTTTTCTGTAGAAATGAGGAATTTATCCTTTTCTTGACCAAGAGGACTGTAAGAAATTAGTAAGACTGAAAAGACTAGAGCACTCTCCCTTGCTGATCCCTCTGCCAAGGAATCTGTACCTCTGCTGCTGCCTGCAGTTTCAGCCTTTCCTTCTCCTTTTCTCTGTGAAATGCAGCAGTTTTCCAAAATACAGCCAATCCTGCAGGAAAGGATTGTATCCAAACACAGGAGGGTAACCCATTCCTCCTTTGTTCATCCATACCTTCAACCCTAGAAATTACAACTTTGTGATCTGAAGACACAAGCTTCGGCTAAGTGCTGTGCAAATCCAGTTTAGATTCATTCATCTCCGCACTGTGGGTTTCTGGAAAAAAACAAAATTACATTCTCCTGTGAGAAAACAGTGTTTTCTGCTCAACAGGCAGCCACCTAAAGCTGAGATATGGGAAAATTCTTGTGCTATCCTGACAGTGAATGTCTAACATTCCAACTTGAGCCAGTTTCTCAGATTGTCACTTTGATACAAGAATAACAAACAGCAGCTTTGCAGTGTAAAACAGCCCAATAAAATAACTGACCACAGACCTTAACCTTCAAAGGCTTCAGTTCATCCAGGCACCTAAACATTTCCCTGACCATAAACCAATAAATATCTGTGCTGACCCTGCAACTAAAGTTATTGGGGCAGCTTATTTAAATATGATTGTTAAGTGTCCTGAAAGGGTCACAGCTGTGAGCAACACAGCCTGGTGGAAATGACATCCAGGGCTGGTCAGCTGAGCAGGCTCACTGAAGGGGATGCTGCCCTGGCTGTAGCCATCAAAATCCATAAATATTTAAGATTAAATGTAGCACAGGTAATCATTTAACACTGACAAGAAAGCAGAGCAGTAAATGCTAAGGCAGCATCTTATGGAGAATAAATCAAAGGGAACCACCTGCACAGGAGCTTCAGATTATTGCAGATGTAACAGAATTTAAGAGGGAACAGGGCCTGATTTTCCCTTCTCTCCCCAGGCTTACATTCAAATTAAAACCACCAGGAAAATGTCACCCTGACACTCTGACAAGTAGTGTTAAGCTACCCAAAGCACACAGACAGAGAAGAGTGAACAAAGATAACATCAGTCGTGTGTGTGTGTGTGCAACCACAGCCTCTGGTGCCCCTTCAGCAGACAAACCCTCCTGTTTGGGGTGTGAGGATTATGAATGCATGAACACTGTGCTGTGTTCACACAATTCGCTGCTTCTCGGGAAAAAACTTTAAAAATTAACTAAAAAAAATAAGAAGTTACAATTGTTTGCACTGCTGCTGGCTTGCTCACAACTCACCTGGGGAGCTCCCAGCCCAGTAATGTCAACCTGGAACAAATCCCCACACCAGTGCAAAATTAAACAGGTGTGGGCTCTGCCAAACAGGTGATATTGGAGGTAAATGCTTCCTGATTGAGCAGGAAGGTGTTAAACACCCATTTTCACTGCCTGCAAAGCTGGATCTTAAGGGTGGCCGATCCTGTCTAGATACACACACATATAAAATTCCAGGCTGGGAAAGAGAGGACAACACGTTTAGGACTTCATCCAAGCAGAAAGCAAGCAAGCTGCAGGAGCAACAGGGACCTCATGCTGCGGCTGAGCTGTAACTACACCAGCAAAGGAGGTGGTTTTGATTTCAATAACACATACTGGTCCCTTCTGGTTTTATTTCCTGGCTTTTACACGGCATTCATAAGTCATTTTTTTATCTTACAGGCGTGCCTGTCCTGCCAGGCAGCGGTGCAGCGCACAGAACTCTTTGTGCACATCTCCCTCTAGTGGGCTCAAAACCCCGGAAAATCGGCAAAATCCGCCAATTCCTCTGGGGAGACTCAAGTGTTCGGGATAACTACTAGAGGAAGTGTAATATCCTTTGTAGGTTTTATGCAGCGTACGTATAATGCATATACCTTTATAACAGCAACCAGGAAGCGTCATGGGTGTGAAAAATGCATATTTTTTGATTGGCTTTTCGCAAATATTACAATGAATATTATATGTGTTGTGTTAGAAAGTAATGCTGTATTAATTCTCTGAAGTAGTGTGCTAAATGTAATTTTAGGTTATAACAAAATGTTAAAATAGAAACTATGCCATGTAGGATACTTTTTTTAAGAAAGGGCTGGCAGCGAGATAGCAGTCACAGGACACCTGAATCTTTCAGAGAAACAGAATTTATTGCTCCATTATCAGAAGAAATGAATTATTCCCGCGTCGAAGGCACTGTTAGGATTAAGAGAAAGAAGTTGAAGATGACCAGACAGAATCCTGTGTTTGAATGGAATTTATGCATCATGGATGAGGTGTATGAATATGCAACAGGCTGTTGCTTTTAAGGATTAATCCTCTGTTAACGTGGGGCCTTTTTCGGGCTCATGCTGCCCAGAAAGAGGTACCCGGACTGTCCCTAACTCTTTCTTTCTATTGTCTCATATTGTCCTAGTCCAAATTATTATTACTCTAATTGTATTACTATATTCATAACCATTCTATTACTATTAAACTTTTACAATTTAAAAAACAAGCGACTGACATTTTTCACAATGGAGACCCAGTAAAATGCTAAAAACACAAGTGGCAGTAGCCTAACCTGGGGCAAGAGGGAAGCATTATTTGGCTTATCAACATTAACTTCAGCTGCGGAGTGGCCTCCTCTGAGAACAAAGCCGGGGATTTACCGGGTGACCCCTCACTGTCCCCAGGTGAGACCCCCACCTGCAGAGCTGCAAGTGCTGGGCTGGGAACCCAAAGCCCCGGGCCCAGAGTCCAGAGCCCCGAGCCCAGAGCCCAAACCCCAGAGCCGGGCCCAGAGCCCCGAGCCCAGAGCCAGGCCCAGAGCCCGGAGCCCCGTGCTGGGCCCAGAGCCCAGAGCCCTGTGCCGGGCCCAGAGCCCAGAGCCCAGAGCCCCGTGCTGAGCCCAGAGCCCAGAGCCCCGTGCCGGGCCCAGAGCCCCGTGCCGGGCCCAGAGCCCAGAGCCCAGAGCCCCGTGCCGGGCCCAGCCCAGTGGGGGCAGCAGCGCAGGGCCCATTCTGCCCCTCTGCCCCTCAGAGCTGCCCCAGCCCTGGGCCAGCCCAGCAAGGAGCTGCAGCTGCTGCAGCCGGGCCAGAGGCGGCTCCAGCACGGGCACAGGGACGGAGCAGCTCTGCCGGCAGCAAAGGTGCCACGGCTGCCATCGCTCACCCGGGCACCAGAAGCTTTGGCCTGAGCTCAGGGCGGCCTCGCAGGGCCCGGAGGGGCCGCGGCAAAGATGGACACGGACAATTGCCGAGGGCCGTGGGGACGGCAGCCGGGGAATGGCTCCCAGTGCTAGAGGGCAGGGCTGGCTGGGATCCTGGCAATGAGGAATTGTTCCCTGGCGGGGTGGGCAGGCCCTGCATCCCTGGCACTGCCCAAGGCCAGGCTTGGAGCAGCCTGTGGCAGTGGAAGGAGTCCCTGCCATGGCGAGTTCCCCACAGCCCCTCCCGCCCAGGTCCCCGCTCCGCCTGCTCCTGCTCCTCCTCTTCCCGTCCGTCATCACCGTGCGCGGTCCGGCCGTGCCCGAGCCGGTGTCGGCGCCTTGTGCGGGGCCTTTTCCGGAGCCTTTTGCGGAGCATGACCCGCTGGGCCCGGCGCAGCGCCCCGCCCGGGGCCCGGGCTCTGTCCGCCACCCCCTGGGAGCAGCTGGCGCCGGGCGCGCAGCCGGAGCCGCCGCCGCCAGCCCGGAGCAGGAGGAGGAAGAAGAAGGAGTACGAGAACCAGGACGTGAACGGGTTCGCGGCACACCGCGGGGAGCAGCAGCAGCAGGAGGAGGAGGAGGCACGGAGGAAGGACAGGCGGCGGGAGAGCAGGAGGCTGAGGAGGCAGGAGAGGAAGAAGAACGCCATGGTGAGTCCTGCCCTGCAGGGAGAAAAGGGAGAAACCCTTTCTGCTCAGCGTCTGGGGCGTGTGTCAGCTGGCATGAGCAATGAGCACAATTACACCCTTTGTAATAAAATGTGTCGGGTTAAGGCTGGGGGCATGCCTGTGATAGCTTGTCCAAAGTAATCTAATCAAAGCAATACAATTGCAAGCCCTAATTCCTAGTGAAGCTCACACAGAGCACGGTCCTCACTCTGTGGGGAAGAGACAGTAGGTTCAGCGCATCCCACAGATTACGATGCTGTGTTTCCAAACTTCTCCCTGCTCCTGACCCACTTTTATACCGTTTATTTGCTTTCAGGTGGAGATTCAGTGATTTCAGTCACACATCTTAGTTAGGGGTGGTCGTACCTGGGGAGTGGGTGGCTCAGGGTCACCCTGGGCTGGGATGGGGTCAGAACAAAGACAGGGATTTCACCGCAGCTGCTGATCCCACAGAGCATCCTCCTTTACCTCCCTTGCCTTTCAGCTGCTGTGTGGGATCAGCTGCAAGGTTCCTTCCTCTGCAGGGATTTTGGCACAGCTGTGGGGTCTCTGCCCCGCTCCCATTTGTCCTGCCTGGATGGTGCTCTGTGTCGGGGTCCCATCCAGGGAGCAGCCACTGTATTTTCCCCTGAAATTTCCCCTTTTAACTCCCAGTCGTTTTCCCACAGCATTGTTAAAAGAGGTACAGCTCTCTCTGTATTTCCCTGTGGTGGTGCTGCTGTGGGGCTCAGCAAGAGCTCAGCCCTCCCCTGCCACAGGCACAGCGTGTTTCAGGTGAAAGATGGGAAGTTTGGAACAAAAGGAGGCTTTCAGGTCCAGTTGTAGCCTTTGGCATGGCTCTCCTAGCTCACTGCTATCTTTGAGGAGCTCCCAGCCACTCTTGGTTCCTGGGAGAAACTAAATCATGCAATTTCAGTGTGTGATTCATCAAACTGTGTGTTGCTGGTTAAAGGGGAAAAGTGTCCATGTTTTGTGGTTTGATGGCAGAGCATAAAGTCTCTTCCTGGCTGCTTTTTCCTGGGGACAGAATGGTGTTTGCCCTTTAGGCCCTGGGATTTCCAGGTTTTCAGCGCCGTTCACGGAATTCATCACTGGATTTTCCTTCCCAAGGTGTGTTTCCACTGCAGAGAGCCTGGCCACGGCGTGGCTGATTGTCCTGCAGTGCTGGAGAGCCAGGACATGGGGACGGGGATCTGCTACCGCTGCGGATCCACGGAGCACGACCTCAGCAAGTGCAGAGCCAAGGTGGATCCAGCTGCTGGTGGGTCTCAGGAGGTTTTGCTGTTTGTGAAATGCTTGGCTCTGAGTTGTCTGACTGCTGACCCTGAAGCTTTGTGTGCTAGAAATCTAACTTTTCCAGTATTAGCAGGGAGCCTGACAGTAATTTATAGCATGAAGTGATGAAAATATTGTCATTGCACTGTGTTGGGTCTGTGACTTCACCAGGGTTTTGATGTGGACCATAAACCCTGTTGTGGAACTTTGCAGGGCCATTTCCATATGCAAAGTGTTTCATCTGTGGTGAGATGGGACATCTGTCAAGGTCATGTCCGGATAATCCCAAGGGGCTGTATGCTGAAGGTGAGTGTTCTGATTCACTAAATTTAGTGAAACTGAAATTTCTGTGTCCTTCCTACCTGACACAGAGCAAAGTAACTCTGCAATGAGAATGAGAATGTGGCTAAAAGGAATTCCTGTGTATCTTTCAGTGAAAGCAGAGTTAATTCTGGGGAATTCATTGTCAAATAAATTACCTGGGGATTTCTGTTTTAAGGGTAGGTTTAGTATTAAATGACAGAATAAGGTGCAAAGGCTTTGCTTGTGCCTCAGCATCAGGACATGCACCAAGCAACAAACTCCTGTGTGAATGTAGGCAGTGTGTATTTACATGCACCCAAGTAGGTGGTAGGAACATTCTTACACATTAGCTTAAAATTCTGGGAATTACAAAACACAGGCTGTCACTAAAGGGAGAGCATCTTCAGTCTGAGTAACTTTAATGAGAAATGGGGTCTAACTGAAGGTTTCACTCTTCCATTGGCTCCAACAACCAGCATTCCCTCTCCTGGTGTTTCCCTGCACAAACATGGGGCCTTGGCAAGCTCCAGAGGGTGATCTTGCAGCACAGCTGGAGTGGAACAAAAATCACCTTGCTTTCAAGTGTTTGTATTGTGTATTGAAGTCGGAGGGAGAGACCCACCTTGCATTGATCAGCATCACTCCGATTTATTAATCAATCAGGCACCTTTTATAACAGTGTTAATTCACTTCATGCATATTGCAAAATCTGAGCTCACAATAGGCCAGAGATAACATACCAACCCCTCCTTATGTTTCCAATAACATGATTTGGGTTCTCAAAATTATTCTTGCTTTTCAAAACAGCCAAAGATAGAACATCCACTTGTTACGAGAAAGCTGCCTGAGAACCCTGGTATGCCAGGATGTTTGTCACCTTTACTTGTAATTAAAAATAACCTGAGAACCTCTGCTGTTCACAGAAACAGGCTGTGAGAAGCTGCTCCTCACAGCTGCCTTCTAGGCAATCTCTGAAAAAATCTCCAACAATTGTGGGATTTCGTGTTGTGTAGAATTTCACATCTCAGTACCCGCAGGTGATTACCTGCCTCTCAGGAGCCCCCGTCAGTTTCATAAGTTCCTTTGAGTGTGTGTTTCAGCAGAATTCAGCCTGTTTCTCAAAAATGGAGCTTCCAGCCAATCAGAAATACCCAGTGAGCAGTGGCTGGAGTTTGTGGTGCGTGGTGCTGTACAGCACAGCGTGATCCCAAACGGCTGTGTCCCTCACAGACACAGGCAGGGAATTCGGTTGGGTGTTTTTTGGGTGGTTTTACGGCGTTTTTTCCCCCTCAGATGAGTAACAGCTGTCTGTGTGAACAGGTGGGGGCTGCAAGCTGTGTGGCTCTGTGGAGCACTTCAAAAAGGACTGCCCGGAGAAGCAGAACGCAGGTGAGCTGCAGGGCTGTGGGGTGGCTGTGGCTCCAGCAGGGTCCAGCTGCTGCTCCGTGTGGCTGTGGGAAGAGGGCTTGGAAGCAGCAGAGGTGCCCTTTTGTTGGGACAGCAACAGGGAGGGTTCCTCCTCAGGGAGGGTGTGGAGGAGGCAGTAAGTTGCGGTGCAAAACTAAGGCAATTCCTTTTTTTTTTTTAAAACAGAAAGTTCTGTTTTAAAGTTGTGTGTATCTGAAGGCCATATGAAATAATGTGTAAATTTTTTTTGGCCAGTAATTGTGCTGCTGTTCACAGTCTGGCAGCTGTACAGCAGAACTGGCTGCTGCTTTTTCCAGATTTCAGTGTGGAGTGGTGGGGCTGAAGCCAGTGCCAGGTGCAGGGCGCTGGTGTGTGCAGGCAGCTGTGTCAGGCACCCAGCACAGGGACAAGGAAGGTCTGTCCTGCTGGATTCACAGCTCAGGAACTGCTTCCTTACGTGTTCCTCTGCTTTCCATGTGGGGGGAAAGATTAAAGTAGGTACCCCAAACCCCCACTGTCCTCCAGGAGGCAAAGCATCCCAAAAGGGTTTGAAGAATGATCCTGTCACTGGAGTGGTGACACACTTGGGCATTTTCCTACTTAGTTTCTATGACACTTAGTTATTGTGCCCCTTAATAATAAGCCACTTTGGTGAAACTTGTGTAAGAATTATTTATGGCATTCTCTATATCTGATCTTACATTAGTGATATTTTTAGGTCTGAGACCCTGTGTAGGATTCTAGGTGTGTACTGCTTTGCCAGTTTAGAGTGGGTCAGATCCAGTCTGAGTGTAAACTTCTAGTATGACAGAAGTTTATGACACCAAAAGACTCCAATATTGCCCCAAACTCATCTGCAAATGGCAAGGCCTGTCCCCACTTGAGTTTTAGAAGCCTGTAACAAGATTTTTTCTCTATTTTTTTCTGGTAAGTTTAGCATCCATGAGGAATGCAAGTGCTGTTTATTTTCCCAAGGGACTTCTTTCAAAACTAGCACCACTGGTTAAAAGCAGTTGAGTTACTTGCAACTGTGACACCATTGGTGAGAATTGTGATATTTAAGATCATGTGCAGGGTATGATCAGGTGCAGGAGGACAGCTGAGAGCTGGCAAAGGAGTTCAGGCACTACAGATGCCAGTTTGCTCAGGCAGATTGGGCCAGAATCCATGCCCAGAGGCTGATATGGATTCCCATGGCATTCCCCATGGGCAGCAAGGCAGAATCCCCCTTGCCCTGGGCCCAGCACAGGCTTTGGGGTCCCAGCCCTGCCCCACAGCAGCCCCAGGGCTCCTCCAGGGCTGGGCAGCTCTGCAGGTGGGTGAGACAGTGAAGGGTGACCTGGTAAATCTCCAGCTGCGTTCTCAGAGGAGGCCGCTCCACAGCTGAAATTGTTTATGAGCCGATGTGTGCAGTGCTGGGTGTGTGCCCTGCTGGGGCTCAGCCCAGGCCGTGCAGCGGGCAGGGCTGGCCTGGCACTGCTGTCCTGTGCCCTGCAGAGCAGGTGACTGTCGGGCGCTGGATCCCCGGCCTGAGCGCGGACCACGAGGACGTCGCGGCCGCGCCGGCGCCGCAGCAGGCGCAGCCCAAGCGACCCAAGGTCGTCACTTTCTGAAGGCTCCAGCCTCTCAAGGAGTTCTCCTGTGCTGCTGCACTCCAGTGCTGACGACAGAGAGCGGATCCAGAAAATGTAGCGAGCTGCAGAGGAACTGTTGGTTTTCTGTCTCCCTGCATTTTCCCGGTTTGCCTCCCAAACTTGCCTGGCGCACTGTAAAGCTGGGAACAACAGGAGCACAGCAAGTGGCTGTTTTATTAAAGGAATTGTGGGTGTTTTGCTGGATTCTGGTTTGGTTTGGACTTTTCCTTTTAGGAATAATGAACTTACTCCTCCATATGTTCCAGCCTGAGCAGTCTTGTGGTGAAGCTTCAGATCAGCCCTGTGGGCTGCTGGGCTTGGGGTGCAGTTCCTGATGGTTGCAGTGGTAATTATCTGCCATTACCCTGGTTGGTCATTTCATTGTGTTCACTAACAGAATCCAGCCCTTCCTCTGAAACCTCTGGTGAAACACACCCCTAAGGAATTGCAGACCAAGTGAGGAGCTTTCTTAGTTTATTTACTTATTTTTCAAAGAAAATGCTCAAAAATCTGCAGTGTTTCCATGCCTTGGTGAGGTGGGAGTAAACTTTTCTTTGTAAAAAGAAAAAACCTGGTGGGTATTAAACAGAAAAATTAAGAAACCAACTCCAAACAGAGTTCCTGCATCCACCAGTATTACTGGAGAAGTGCACCCTGACCTTCCCTCACATATTTTTCTTGCAGCAAAAAACAAATACGGGGAATTAAATTTTGTGGGGATATTTTTTATTTGTACAGGTGATTATTTTTAATAAAATATTGCTAAAGAATACAGTGGTTAGACGTCATATTTTAGATTTCTTGGTGCTGCTGTGGAGACTGAGATAAGGAGTGTATGTTCATTTAGTAATAATCAGAGCACATTTTTAAAAGGGGAAGAGGACTGCAGGAATTTCAATCCAATCCCCAATTGCTTGAAAGTCCCTTCACAACTCCTCAGACCCATCTCTCCATGTACTCGCTTTCTAAGAACCTGATACAGGCCAACGCAGTGTCTTCGACTGCCTTATCTGCAGTTCCTGTTGGTAACCGAAGCAAGTAATAGACCTGTGTGTACAAAAGTAAATTAAACAAAAAAAGCCTATGGAATGCAAGCTAGCCATTTTTTTTGCAGAGCCTGGATAGCTTAGTATAGTACCACAGCTTTTACGGATGTGAATAGAAGCCCACAGTGCTTGTGAAACTGAAGGCAATAATTTTCAAAAAGCACCCCAGTGATCTGGGTGTCCTCCCTGCTCCCAGACCCTCCAGCATCTGCAGGTAAATGTACAGAGCAGTGCAGCAAGAAACACTAGTGTATAACATATCAAATATGTGTGCTTTGTGAGCAAACCTGCTGCCCCAGAAAAGGAACTGCAGCCACCGAGCGCTGCTGGAAGTTTTCAGAAATGTGTTTTCTTAAATGGAAAAGTTTTAGCCTTCCCATGGCAAAGAAGATTGGCCATGGGTCCAGAGATGGGAAATCAGATTGTGTGATTCCTGGCATATGAAAGTTCAAGCGATGAATTTAATTTGAACAATTCCTTGGCCTCTGTAGTCAGTGGAAAGACAGACACACCGCCAGAGACCAGTGCAATGCACATCCTCTAGGGGAGTGTTTTACAAGTGTGGAGGGGTAGGGGTTCAGGGCTCATTTCTAACAGTCAGATTGGCCAAAGCTGGGCAAGACAGACCCCACACCCCCAGACTGAACTCCTTTTTTGGAGGAATTTGGCTGCTCCCTCTGCAGTCTCAGCTCAGGCGGGGTGACAGCCCCAGGGCAGGGGGCACAGCTGGGCCCTGCAGGGTTACTCACAGTGCAGGAGTTGCTGCTGGTGCTGTGGATCTGGAATCCAGAACATAGGACTTGGTGCCTGGAGTACTCTGGGAGCGGGGGCATTGCCTTGTGTGCCACAGACCTCACTGCCACAGTGTAGGGCATCCTGCAGGGCGGGGACAAGCATCACTGTCACCGTGGTATTTTCTGAAAAATCCCTTCACCAGGATTTCTTCTCCTGGGAAGATGAGAAGCCTCAGTTTCTCCATGTTTTGCTCCTCTGGAATGTAGCTGGAGATTGTTTATCCAAACATGTGAATTGGTTTTAATTAATGACCAGTCACCATCAGCTGTGTCAGACTCTCTGAGTCAATCACAAGCTTCCATTATCATTCTTGTCTAGCCTTCTGATGCATCCTTTCTCTTTTTTTTAGTATAGTTTTAGTATAGCATTTCCTTTAATATAATATCATAAAACAATAAATCAGCCTTCTGAGAACATGGAGTCAGTTCTCATCTCTCACCTCGTCCTGGGGACCTCACACCACCACACATCACACCCTTCCTCTTGTTGAAAACGTTCATGGGAGCGACAACAACACCTCTTTTTCACAGGAGGGCAGAGGAGCTCGGGTGTTTTGCACGATCCTGGTTCCAAGCTGGGCCCCTGCTGAGCCTCAGTGAGGCTTCACACAGAGCCCAGTGCAGGAGAGCTCTGTGGCAGCCACAGAACAATTCCCCACCTTTTCTTTTCAATTCACCCTGCTCTCCTCATGTTCACTGCATCAGGGAACAACCCTTACCCAGAGGCTTCACAGTGTGGCCACAGTAAAGGTATCCAAACTCATTCAATCCCCTCATGGAGGGGGAGGGCAAGCACAATGCTTGTGCTGCCTCTTAGGGCTAACTGGAAGAAATCACTGAATGTGAAAAAGAAACAGGATAGAGAAAGGTAAGACAGACCAAAACGTTCCATTTGCCCATGTTTCACTATGGAAGAACAAAAGGAGATCTAATAAAAATAATAAAACTTTGAAAAGCAGGGTATGTTAAACTGAGCAGGGGACTTAGCAGAATTTACAGACACAATAAATGTGTGAGGTTTCAAGAAGTTCCTTGACTAAATAAAAACTCTGTAATTACGTGGAATGGGAGTACAAACAAAGAACAAATAAACTCCCAGCTAGGTGCTTCAGCATACTGACATGCTCTCTGGGACATGATTTTTTTTCTCCATTTGCCCTTTTGAAATTCTGGCCTATTTGCCCTCCTGGTAGACCACTCCCAAAGAGTCACTGTCAGGGAATCAATACTGGACTATGCTAAAAATTTGTGATGATCTGTATTTATTTCATTGCACCTTAACATTGCAAAGCAAATCTGGCTGTACGAACGCAGGCATCAACCAAGGAATCTCACTCCTTAGAAAATAAAATGCCCTTTTGTCACCCAGTGACAGATCAAGGTGACAGCACCCCAGACCGTGTCCCCAAAGTGCTCAGAGTTAAAATCAGAGCCATACTCACTGTGGCTGGCAGGGCTGCCTTTGTGATACCAGAATCACAAAGTCCATCGGCTGGCAGCCTGCTGTGGGGCCAGAAATTACATGGTAAATCTTTTCCCTCTTATTCACATCCTCCAGGACCTCACAGGACCTGTGAAGACATTCAGCACACACCTCAGGCCCTGTGTGTGCAACTGCAGCTCCTCCAACAAACTCAGTGCAAACGGGCTCATCCTGACACTGCACCTTTCGTTTCCATGTTCCAGCAGCAAGGCAGAGAGAGTGAAACATTCAGGTTTTCTGCAACACCTCATCAGCAGGATTTCTTTAGGTTTTGTTTGTTACAAGCTGCAGATTCAGTAGAGTTTGGAGATTTTCAAATATCCCTGAAGTTCCACCCTCAGGTAAAAATCTTTCAGGATGGAATAACTAACTGAAAATGCTTCACCGTATCAAATCAGTACTATTTCAATTCAACTGTCTCTAATCACTATTCTACACCATAAAAGGTAAATAAAAAACCCCAAACACCTTTTAGAGCCATTCCAAAACTTGTTTCAAATCATACAAACTTTCAAACATGTTATTTTTTGAAAATATGCATTTTGAAGGACGCCATTTCTTGATTTCTCACTTTGTGAAATTGAGCACCAGTGTCTCCAACAGCACAAACATGAAGGAGTCCAGCTTTTCCCTAATTTTTAAAGCTAGCACGCACAATATATCCACCTCAGTTCTTACTTCAAACTTTTTTTTTTACTAGTTTTGGGTTTTTGTACAAAAACTTTTAACACACGCCTGCCTAGGACTGGAGCTGTGCTTATTTAAGAAAAGATGACCTCTGTCTTATCCCTTCTTTTGAATGATACAGAGCATTCAATTCTTGTGAAAAACACAGTGCACTCTTTTGGTATTTTGGAACCAGACTAAGCACAAACCAAGTTTTACTTCTACACTAAAAAAAACCCCAAACCCATATTTTGACTAATCAATGTGTGATGTCAAACTCTTACAACACTTTGTTCCTAACGGGGCAGGGTCTCACAGGAAGTGTCTGTGACAAAAAAGGAGAGTTCAGGGGGGCTCAGAGCCCCAGACAAGGGCAAGGACAGGTGTAGGAGGAGTCCCTGTAAAATCTATGTATTGTGTAAGTGGCTGTGCCCCAATCCTAGTTGTTCTAAATGCTGCCCAATTAAGGACTTCACAGCTGTGGCTCCTGAAGGCAACTGGGATAAAAAGGGAGTGGGCTTTCTGGTCAGGGAGAGCCTTGGAGGAGCCCTGACTGTGAAGCAGCAATGACACTGCTGAGAAGAAGTGCTCATAAGGCAGAGGACTCTAGAAATAATATAACAGAATATAACAAAATAGATGGGGTCTCACGAGTAATGCTTGTCCCAGCGCGGGCGGAGCTTGAAATCAGACAGTAGGAAGGCGGCGGCGTGGAATGGGACCTTCACGGCCATCTCCACCTTAACTGACAGTGTAGCACCATCCTCGTGGGTAAAGACTTTGATCTGGGGGAAAAAAAAAAAAAAAGGCAGCATGTATTATTAACAAAGAATTATTACTGTAGATGTTTAGACACGTAAGTGTTACATAGTTAGGACTTCAGGCGGATTTTCTCAGGAGTTCCTGGGAAATGCCACACGCCTTTGTCCTGGCAAATCAGCCACAGCTTGGCTTAGCCCTCTTGCCCCTAGAGCAACCCTGCACTTCCCTTTCCAAAATATCCTTCTTCTTCTCCTTTGCTCTCTTCTGTGAAGCAGAGCACCCAGAACTAATGATGCTTTGAATAACTACTTAAAATCACAGTTTTGCATCTCTCGTTCCCCACCTGTACTACCTTGCCTTGATTATTTTGGGTCTATTTCTATTCATAGGCCTAAACCCCAAAACAGAGAATTCAAAGGGGATAACCTGTACATCACAATGCACACACAGGAAGGGTTGCACACCTCCCACAAACCCCATAAAATGGAAGAGGATGGGTACAACAGAATGTTTAGAATTAGAGGATTTTATTCCCAAATTCATGTGCTTTATTGCCTCTCAAATCTTGAGAAGTCTAACAGATTTGCATTTCCAAGTGATGCAAAATTCATAAGGCTCATCATCACTTTTGAGGTTTTGTTGTTTTAGTTTTCTGCATCAAAAATGAGCAATGTTTTATTTCTTCTGCATTTCCGCAACAACACAGATTTTGTGTTTCTCTGGATTGTCCAATCTTGGAAGAGGAAATAAACCCCAACCTAATCCAGCAAGCACCTTTCTGAAGTAAAGTTTGGTGTAAAATTAAATGCTTAAGAGCTTTAAAAACCATCTACAGGAGGTCTGCATCATTATTTCTTTATGGCACAGAACAGAAATCATGTAGTTCTAGGAGTCTTCTAGACTTGAGAAATCACAAAAAAAAAGCAGGAGGTGCAGCTGCCAAAACACTTCTCTGCTAAGTGAACATTGGCAAGGCTGGATTATCTCTGCAGCCTTACAAGCCTTGAGGTTTTGTGTCAAAGACATCAAGAATGCCATTTTTTACCTTCAAAGACTGTCAAGTCAGCTTGGGGTCATTCCAGTTGCAGGGAAAAGGGAACAAACCTGCACTTCAGGATCATTCCCCCTTGTGCAGTCAGTCCCTCTCCAGACTTCTTGTACCTCCCCCTTTAGGTACTGGGAGGTGCTTCAAGGTCTCCCCAAAGCCTCCTTTTCCCAGGAGGAACAACCCCAGTTGTTGTCTCTGCTTGTCCCAGCTCTAAATACAAATACAGAGTTGCTTGCTGCTTATTTGGCACAGCAGTGTTTACTGAAATATTTAACCACTGGAACAACCTACACACGGCACTGGCAGCTTTGCCATCACTGGAATTCCGTATGATTTGTATCTGCCCTTACTTAAGTATATTATTGTCTACATGCAAGAGTCACTAAGCAATGTTCCACAGCCTGCAATGCACAGGAGGTCAGACTAAAATACTGAAAAAGTCATTTATTGTCCCAAAACACCTCTGGATTGACATGATCTGGAAGTAAACTGCCAGTCACTAACCACATTTCAGAAACTCAGCCTTGGCAGATGCCAGAGGCCTCTCCATTTTCTGGAAAACATGCACCGCAACAGGGTTAACACCCTGCTTTCCCTTGCCCTTCTCCTGCTTTTCCTAGCAGCATCTTCCTCTGCTAGAACTGGTTTACATTTACACAGGTGTCCTCACTGATTCTGGGTTTATAACACCCCTTCACAAACGGGGAGGTGGTTTGCTTTCAGGTTTCTGTAATTTCTTTTCGGCACTTACGTTATCCTGAGTCTTGTCCGAGGCTATTTTCCACCTTGTTTTATCCACCATGTACGTCAGCGCAGCAATGTTTTTGTAGCTCAGGTACGCCTGAAACACAAGACACGTGTCTGTAAACGGAGGGGTAAGGGTACATTTCACTGAACACTGCAGAAATGAGGTGCTCTTTTCCCCCGTCATTATGCTTCATCTGCAAACAAATGTTTATTCTCCTTGTAAGTGATAACACACTTCAGTAGTTTCTGAATTAAAACACTTCCAGGGGCTTCCTGATGCACTCACATGGCTGTTGGCACAATAATCTTAATTAAAGGACAACAAAACACTATTTTCAGCTTCTCCAGTTATAAAGCTGTGGAGAACAACTTCGAGCACCAGGGAGACAATACAGATAACCTCTCAGAGCACTGAATTAATGGTTTTGTCCATCTTCCTCTTAAGCAATTAGAATCTACCCGAAAATTAACCTCTTCTTTGCTACCAAGCTGGGTCCATCTCGGCAATTGTTTTTCACAGCAGGCTCACAAACAAAAGAAGATGCAAATATAGCCATTCTTTGTGCTTGGCTACAGTGGATGGAGTTCTCATTTAACCACTCCATAAAGAGAATACAGCCTCAGAGTGTTTATGACAGGGTTTTGATTTCACAGGAAATAAATCTTAACCAAGCGATTTTTATCACTGTGTGCACAGTTACATTTGTTGCTCTGCAGAAAAAAAAAAAAAGGGATAAAAGCTGCTTTAGCTACAAAAGCTGGACACTGAAACAACCTTTAATTTATTTATAACTCCACCTAAATTCATCATTCACTACAGGACACGGACACAGTCAGTGGCCCATCGTGTCCAAACCAGAGACACTTGATGCAGGGAATCTGGGAATGAAAATTATTTCCCCTATCTTTCCATTTATGCTATTCCAATGTTCATCTCTCTGGTGCTATCTCTCCCCTCACTTTTAGCACTTACTAAATGATTTCCTCACTGCAATTTTTCGGACATTCTGTGGCTGGATAAAGACAAAAACCAATACCCCAAACTACTTCCTCTACAGGAGAATTCAGCTTTTATAACAGCTGGGGATACTGAGGGATAAATCTGCAGGAGACCTTAAGGGACCACTTGCATGTATATGTTTTAAAGACTGTTTTATATCATTGAACTCACTGTTAGATCAGTAGTGAACCATCGACTCCCTCTTTTCAAAAGGGACATTTCACTGTGTTACACATCCATCCATTCCTCACGACTACCACAAAACTTCAGTACTGCCACAGCCTCAACAGTTGCTTCAGACCCCCCAAAAGGTGCACAAATACAGCTTTTTATGCACCTACAGATTACCTGGTTGTCTGAATCCCAGGCGTCAGAGGGCTTGTCTGCCTTGGCGGAGAGGACGCATTTGCTGAAACATAATTAAAAAGAGACACAGTAGCATAAACTGGTTCTTTACAAGTCTGTGTATGCTAGGAAAAATCACTTTCTATAGGTTTAAGTGTCTTCTAAATACAGGTACTTTATCGAGTTTTGGTTCGCAATAACTCCTTTTTCTTTCCAAGAAAGGCAGTGACACACAATAACCTCCAGAGCAAACCAGTTTTGAGACAAGAATTTCTAACAATTTCAGTGCCACTGAAACAAAATTATTTGCAAATGTATGCCATATAACAGTCATATATATGTTAAGGGGAGTTCAATTACTTTATTTAGAGGATTATGAAATTAAGTTTTCAAAATCAAAACATGCCAGTGACCCAGCTATACCTGTTGAAAAGAACTCTCTTCCTAGCAATTGCTCCATAAAATCTTCTTAAATCATCCTGCAGGAAAAGTGAACCAGAGAGCAACAAATCTCATTATTTTAGAGCAAAGCCTGAAAAAAGACAACTAAAAATCATTTATTCCAGATGGGCAAATGCCAGAGCAAAAATACAAGCAAATAAAGAGTAATTGTGCAATGGCCTTTCTACGGGCTAACCCAAAAACTAGTGGTTTACTTTTTGCCTAAGCAATATTCTCTGAAATTTGAAAAACACCAATGTGATAGAAGAGTTGTATTATTGCAGCATCCTCCAGGTGCTCTTTGGTCCTAAAGCAGTTTTGCAGCTGGGCAGTGCACCACACACATTCTGCTCTTTCTAAACGTGCCATTAACCTAATAATCTAAACTATTAACCTAATTTATCATCATCTGGTGTTCAAAGCACAAAGGGAAATTGTATTTTTCAGAGTCAGTTTCTCCTCTTGGGACTGCCTGCAGTGGGCAGTAGTAAATTTACTGCCCCAGTGAGTACATAAGACACCTTGATTCAGTTGTCTACTTCCCATCCTATAAAAAATAAGGTCTCTGATGTTAAAAAATAATTTCATTTCTGCCTACACTGGCTCTCAAAAATTCTTGTAACTGGAGCAGGAAGATTAGTGACAGGTGTTAACACAGCAAATAATTCAACAATAGCAGTCAAACTGCTTCAAGTGCTTCATGAACCACTTTCAGGAAAACAGGAACTGAGATCTCCACGTCAAAGCGACTGAAAAGCCCACCCACGTCATGGGATTTGATTCCCACAGACTTCTTTATTCACTCTATTTCTCACCTTGTATGAAATAAGGGTGTTATTTCATACAAGGTGAGAAATAGAGTGAATTTATTATTTATTTATTATTAAATTTTAATATTAATAATTTATTAATATTAAAATAATAAATTATTTTATTATATTAAATATATAATTATTTATATATTTATATATACAATAATATTTATTAAAATAATAATTTATTTTATTATTATAAAAATAATAAATTATTAAAATAATTTATTATTTATTATTGTTTATTATTCTCACCTTGTTAAGGGTTTATAAAAATAACTATTCCCTGAATACTTATAAATTTCATCTACAGTCAGTGGAACTTGCACAAGACACAGACAAGCGGAAAAATCTCCAAACACATCAGATCCTTCTTCTCCGTGGTTCTCTCCATCAACCACAGAGCCTCTAGTCATGAGGATTCTCCACGGAGCCTCTCACTTTTGGAAGACTGAAGCTAACAATAACAAAGCTCTCACCCGAGGGCAAGCACTTCATCTGGAGCTTTTCTCTCCTGCAAGAAGATGCACTGCAGTGCCCTGGTTGATCCTTGCTTCCCCAGCAAGGCTGTGCTGCCCACCCCACTGCTGAGAGCTCACCTGAGTAGTGGGCCTGACCCTGGGGAAGGTGAGTGGCTCCCCTTTGTCATCCAAAGCAGAGAAAATGAGGAATGCGCTGCAGACGTGCCGCGGGTGCGGGCAGTCCAGGATCCACTCCCCGCAGCTGAAAGCCTCCACACGGACACCAACCTCCACACTGCAAGGACAGTTTAAATAAATCACTGAGCTGCTGCCAGCGGGGCAGAGCCAGCCCTGAGACATTCTGGAGAGGACCTGCAGGAAGCCTGACTCAAATGCCTCCTGTAGCACAGCAAATCAATTACTCAATCTGGACAGGCACACCTTTGAAATAAAATAAACTATGGCAGTAGCTAAATAGCGTTACCAAAAATAAGCAATACATAGAATGCAGTCTGTCAATAAATGCCAACATGGGAAGATCCCAGCAAGAAGCTGGAATCTTCTGAAGAATCAGATCTCTGGGAGCAACTCAGCCCTTGAAAATCCCTGGTTTTCAGAGGAATATTTATTGTCTGAACTTGCAGGAGTGGGATTTGATGACAAATGATCTTTAAACTGAAAGTCAGAGAATAATTTTTTTAAAAAAAACTTCCACTGATAAAAGTGAAACCAAAAAAAAGGGCACGTATAGGAAGTTACAGATACATGCTTCCAAGTCCCACCTGAAAAACAATTAATTGACTCATGAAAATCCTACTGATGAAACGTGAAACACACAGTGCTGGAGATGCCCAGGCAGAGATGAGGAGCCTTACCTGCTGTGGAAAGTGTTGTTGACACTGGCCTTGAAGACCAGGTGGTCGTACTCAATGGACGGGTGCCAGAATGCGAACCTGTTAATTTCCTTTAGGATCGGACGTGACCGACAGAGGCGGCTGAAACAGAAACACAGAGAGACAGACCGAAACACAGCTGTGCTAAAATCACAGCCAGCGTCACTGACCACAGAAACGGGGCTTGCAGGACCTGGAAGGTCACTAAATTACACTGATCTACTCCATGGTCAGCTCCAAGAGCATCTAACTCGAGCTTCAACCATCATGATACCACTTATGTCATGCTGTTACATTTCCAGCACGTTTTAGAAACACCAATTAATTCTCACTGCTTGAGACTGCCCTCTCTCAAAGCCA
This sequence comes from Zonotrichia leucophrys gambelii, assembly GCF_028769735.1. Lineage (NCBI taxonomy): Eukaryota > Metazoa > Chordata > Aves > Passeriformes > Passerellidae > Zonotrichia > Zonotrichia leucophrys. The sequence goes on along the minus strand of NC_088200.1, from coordinate 74,936,109 downwards.
GACCATGAATCCCTTACCTACAGAGTAACCACTTACCTCACAGTTTCATCACTTTCTGTAGGACTGCAGGGGGAGCAGGCTCCTGAGCAGTGTAAAAATGCCAGACCTCAAGGCCTTTAAACAATTAAAGAAAACCTGAACAGAAAGGCTGAGCACTTTCAGTGCCCAAGCAATGCCATGTCAAGTTACCTAGTCTTAATATTTGTACTTTTTGCTTGGTTTTACATGCTTTCTGCTAGTATGATATGAAAAGAGAATTAAAAAACCCTCACATGGCTACCAGATGCAGTCTGAGTGAAAAGAATATTGTTTCCAAGCTCTCTGGAGCAGGCAAAAATCAGGTTTCTTCATCAGTTCTGCATGTATTCAAAGCCCCTCACTTTCTACTGGGAGGTCTGTGCATCACAGGAAGAGGGGATAATTTACAATATATGACATTTATTTTTAGCAACACAATGCTCTCAGTAAGGAGCCCACGTGCACATCTAGGATAGACTGTTCCATGGTGAGGTTTCCTAAATTTCAAAATACAGTTTTGTAGCACTTCTGGCTTTTAACTCACCTGCACTTTGAAAACTAATGTACCGGTATTTTTAAATGCACACAATTATCTGCAGCTAATTAACTGACTGGTACATCTCTTATATAGTCTAATACATTGGAATTACTTTGTAATTAAATTAAAATAATTTGCTCCTCTGATTTAAAATGCTAAGCGTTGATTTTATTTACCATGTTCACTCTAAAGATGCAAACACAATAATGATGAGGAGAGGAACAAGCCAGAAATCAGGCTTAAATATTAATTTCTTTCCTGGAAAAGTACACCCTGAATGCTTTTATTGAAAATGTAAGGAATAAGAAAGTGTCCATCAAGTTCAAGCTAATATTACTAATATTGAAATAGTTTTATTGCTATCTGCACAATTTTATGTATTGACCAAAAAAAGGTGGTGGGGAAGTGAGAAGGAGAGTGAGTAACCTTTAAAATGCTGTTAGAAATTTATTTTTTCAGGCTTATCCCTCCTCTCCTGTTCCTCCATCACAGTTTGTGGCCGTAGAAACTCTTACCTGGCGCCTTCAGAGGTAGGGTCTGAGTGGCCTCACAAAAGGTTCATAGTGAGAGCAGTTACTTCTCAAGCAAAAACTACATCATCTCTGCTGCTTTCAACCAGCCTCTGACACCAGCTATTATTCCTGAAACTCTCAACATGAGTAATCATGTTGGACATTAATTAGTTCAAAGAAAATTCGTCCAGTACTCCATTTGCTGATGTGTCCCTTCCTTTTTTTAAATCTAAATGTGACTCCCACAAGGTAAAACTTATCAGATGAAAACAGGTAAATATTCTGAGTCATATTACAGCAAAAATCTGCAGCAGTCCCTTCAAGCCACTGGAATTGCACATGGGGGTACGGTCAGTGCACTCTGTTGTTACTAAAACAAGTTGTTTATCCAACCACTACAGGAAATCTGCTGTTATCAGTACAACCACTGGCTACAAATCAAAACCATATGAATAATGAATGGAGAAGTCATTTAATTATTAAAGATAAAAAGGGAAAACACATCCAACGTCCCTGCAGTGAATTAGGTCACTGGGTATGCAAGGAGAATTCAGACTGAAACTTGGGGGCTGCTTACAAAGAAGCTTTGTGCAGTGTCCAGGAACAGGAAGGGAGACAAACAAGGCTTTGGCTCCAGGGAAGAGGAATTAAGTGATTATGTGCCTGGGTCACACTGGCAGGCAGTGTCACAACACATATTTTGTTCTCTTTACCTGAAGATGCCCGAGCTCTTTAAACTGCTAAAATTGTTGCAAGCCGTAGGATGTGCAACTCAGAGGGACTGAAAGGTCAAGTGACTTGCTGAGGGTTATGCACCCATTCTGTGCACACACCAACCAAACAGAGCCTGTTTATGTGGATCCTTTTCCTCTGACTTATTTTTCTTCTGGCATCATCTGCAGACTAAGTTCTAGCAGGCTGTTCATTTTTGGATGCCACTTGATACCGGGTGAGCATTGGTTTGACCCTGGTTAAACAACTCCCTTTGTTTCTAAAGTACTGTGTGGAGAGCCTGGTTCAAGCATGCCTTAAAGAAAGATAGGAGCCTGCTGTAAAAGCAGCCTTTCCCAGGCTTGATCCTGTAAATAATTAGGTCCTCAGCCACCTTTTATATAAAAAACAAGATTCTCAGACTGTTCTGTCCTTAGCTGCTACTGGGATCAGACCACTCTGGGAATAGAGATGAAGGTTTTGAGAACCTTTCATATCATGGTGGGAACACTGATCTTGGTTTCAGTAAACTAACTTCAGGTATTGTAAACAAAAGGAGGAGCTGAAGTTTTCTCTACATCCTGTCAGGAGCTCAGATTTTGCAATATGCATGAACTTCATTAACACGGTTATAAAAAGTGACTGATTGATGAATAAACGGAGTCAGATGCGAAAAATCAACAAAGGTGGTCGCTCCCTCCCTTCGACAGCACTGCACCAAGCACAAGGAGAGCAGGTTTCTGTTTCTGTATCCAATGTTAGCTTTCTGCAAAGATTCCCAGGAAGGTAACACAGCCTCTTTTGCCTTAGGCTCTGTATGTGTAACAGAATAATGCCCGAGTCTCAGTGGCATGGCATGCTGTGGGAGATGGACCACTTAAATAGTTCAAAGGCCTCCTGTAATGTGAGGAGGAAGACAAGTCACAGAGGCCTGGGTCTGTGTTCTTCATAAAATAAATCCCTGTGAAACCTTTAACAGCACATCCACTTAGAACCACATGCAGAGACAATGCTGTAGGAAAGTACCTTGCTGAGATGCTTGCCACCATCTGTACCCAGTCCATGATCTGTCCAGCACAGGTGTTCCCTTGATGGCCTGTGTGCGAATGCAGGACAGCCTCCGTGCTCTGGACATGGGTGTGCTCGGTTGAAATGCTCTGTTCAGCTTTAGAAGGATCTGAAACAGAGCAGCAATGCATCAGTGAATGCTTTCAGAAGAAAGCACAGCCGGTGAAGAGAGCAGCTTGTTCGGACTCAGCAAAAAGAAGACAAACACAAAGGCACACAAGAGCCTTGTGGTTTGCAAGGGAAGCAGTAAGAAGCTGAACGTTTTCTCTGTTCTCCCAGGAGCTGCTACTGCCAGCCCTCAGTGCATGCCCACATCCCTGTATCAGGGGCAGTTCTGTGTCATTTTTGTCAGGGGCAGTTCTGTGTCCCTTTTTTCAGGGGCAGGTCCTGCAGGGGAGCAGCAGCTGAAGCCCCAGCGTGTGCTGGCTTTCAGGGGCTGTCAGAGCAGTTCAGCACCAACTCAAATGTCTGTCAAAGACTCTGCACTGTGTGTGATGGGCACCTGTACAGGTGTGTTGGATGAAGATTAGAGCAGGACTTGATTATTTCACCTTGTTACAAATTTTTAATTGCCTGAGACAACACCTGCGTGAAATGGCTGAAATGAGGATCTGAACCACCTTGTATTACCTGAGCACTTCTGATGTCACTTTCAAGTGTTTGGCCTCACATCCTCACGCTAATCTCAATTCTTTTTGGTGATGTTTCACAGGAAAAGATTTAGGCATGAGATTAACATCAAGTAATTTTAAAAGTGCCCATCTGCGCTAGGAGCTGCTTGACCTGAATTGTACTTTTGACTTGTGGCATAATTAGCTAACTTTGTCATTACATAAGTGTGTGGAAACATACGACTAACTTGTACTTTGGACCTACTCAAGGTGTTCCCGAAGATCCACTCGTCAAACAAACCTCACTTTCAGGGTATGATTTGTACATATGCTGCTCCCTAGCAGCCTTTACACACAATGTTCTCTCCTCTCTTCTCCCACTCTGCTTGTTCTGTCTCCCTAAGGACGTGAATTAGTGCTACAATAATATCCTTCAAAGAAATTTCCAGGAAAGGCAGTGGAGACAAAACCCATCAAGCTCTGATTTGTCACTCAGGTTATTAAACTGTAACCCTGTGAGACAGTTACCATGAAGACAAATAGCTTGTTTTCTTGTACCAAACATGACTCTTCAGTTCTACGAAGTCTTACTAAATTGTTAAGGTTAGATCTTTGTTTATAGCAGGTTTAATCTCTCCTCAGTAAAACCACATAATGCCTGTTACTTATACATGGAGCTACAGCTCAGATTTTCCAAATACCATCATATTTTCCTAACTGCTCTGAGTAATTTCTTTTGCGAGGGAACACAACAACTTACAAGCACAACTTTCTCTAAGAACAGAAATTACTACCATAAATAACAAGGAACCTGTTTCTTTGTTCAGTTCTTCTAACTTTTTTACCTGTTTTGACCTCCACATAATGAAACTTCTGCTTGTTGGGAATCATCTCAGGGCATAAACATAGTTCTTACTTTCCTTTCTGGCAAAGACATGGCCATAAGCCTGAATGAATGTCATGCTTCTGTCTACATCACAACTAGTGTCACAGAAGTTTATTTACTGCTGTCAGCCTGTGAAACCTCACACACAGAACCACATGAAGATCTGCATTTCACATCTATGTAATGCACACCTGGCCTTCAACCCTGTGTTTTTACACCTGGAATTTCTGAGAGACAAAGAAACACCACTCTGCTACAACAACTGCCTCACACACCTCTGGCACCTCTGTGCTGTACAAATCTGGCACAGACTTTTCCACCTGACACCACAAGCCCAAGGAGATGTTTTGCCTGCTTTTTTCCTTCCTTCCAGCTGCTCATAACTGTTTGTTCCACCTTCTGTGCTGAGCACAAAAATCACCTTCGTCACTGCTCTCCTGCATCACCTGCTGAAAGGCCTCGAAATAGCCCGTACGGATTATGCTCCTGTCCAGAGACAGGAAGTACTCCAGGTAGTCTTCTTCAGACTGAAGCTCTATGGGCTTTAACTCAATCTGTGCAAATGGAGAGGAAAAAAAATACAACAATTCTGAATGTCACAATCGTAACAAAGCGCACTTTGAACTTTAAATGGCATCAGCGTTTTCTACAACTTTTTCCTATCAGCTGTCCAAGATGACAAGTTTAATCATACAACTAACGTGGGGTATAAAGTTCAAGAGATTCTGCATTATCCTTTCAGAATCATTCATGAAAACTCAATGACAAAGTGCTTTTAGCTTCTAAATACAAACATCCATGACAGCACACAGTGTTGAAGACAGTTCTCATTTAAGGAAAAAAAAAAAGAATTAAAAAAGACAGGAAAAGATGAACTTAATATGAAGGTTTGAGGATAGAATTTTTGAACCAGAAAATAAATACAGTTACACTGGTCAGTGGTGTCAGTGCAAATTCCTGTGTATTTCAGCTCAATGACAAACTGCATCCAAAGCAAATGTAGTAATTTAAAGAAAATTACTCCATGTGGATAATTACACCACAGGTGACACTGAACAATCACTTGTGAGATTTGTCTAGAAGGCCTCAGAAGCATTAAAATAATGCAGAGAGCAGTGCACCACAGACAAATTCAACACTTTGTGTCTTGCAGTGCAGCCACTAATGTTTCTCAGCCTTCAACTCTTCCCTCTAACCCTCTTCCAGATTCGTTGCCTCCTTTCCAGTCCTTTTCAAGAGCTTCCTAGATTTTCCCATGTGGCCCAGTTAAAATATTAAGATGGTGGTTATATTGACATTCTCTCTGTTCAACCTTAGAAACAGTTGTTTAGAAAAGTGGATTTGAAAAAAATATTCTTCAATGTCTCTGAGATTTTAGTTTGTCATGGAATTTGAACTGGACTGTCAAACTCCCTTTGGGACATTTCTGTCTTAAGCCTAATCTTAGTTAATCATCACCAATTTAATCCTGAATTAATGTCCCCAGAAATCTGGGCAAAAAGTGAACAGGTTTATGTTATGAGTATGATATCAAAGTAGGAACAAACAATTCTTACTTAATAATATTTTAGTGCTATCAGAAATCTAGCCATTAGCCTTTCAGAGACAAGAGCTGAGATTTAGTTTTAGCAAAACTGCTCCAGTCTGTTTCTTTTCCAAACTGTGGCACATCCTCACAGAAGAGAGAGCAGTAGTGACTGGATGTAGGAATTGCTCATGGGATGACTCTGCCAATCTCCAGTGGACGTTTAACAGCCAGATGTGCTGTCCTAACACATGCAGTCAGACAGGAAAGTCAGATCCATGATGCCACATTCAAGAAAGCAGACTGTTAAATGCAAAGGGAGTTTTTTTTAGGAGAGTCTGAGGAGTGTCTGGCCTTCCCTACAAGAAAATTCTAAAAAGATTGTGCCTGTCTGGCACAGTGATGTGAAGGCCAATGGTACCAGGACTGATTTCCAAACACTGGGGAGAAGAAACAGCCCTGGTGTGAAAACCAATCCACATAAATGGCAAAGAACCAACTTAGATTGGAAGTGAGCTTAAAAATAATGTCTTCTGTCTGAACAACCTCCCCAAGAGGGGAAGTAGAAGATAAAAGAGCCCACTCTGCAATCAACTTCTGACAAGGAGAGAGACTCACCAGGATCTCCCTTTCATGGCTTGCCTCTGGCAATACTGCAGCCCTCAAAGACCTCACTTCTATAATGAACAAATGTGCAAAAGGAGATGGAAATAGAAATGGAAACAATAACAATAATAATAATAATAATAGTAATGACAGCAGCAACAACAACCTAACCGTTTCAGAGAAACAAATTAGAAATAAACCCCCAGACTCCATCTCAAAAAGTCTGAACTTAATGCTTTTTTCCTATCACTGATCAGAATAAACAGTGCTTCTGCTGGGTTACACGACCACATAAGGTGGGTTATTTCACAGAAACTCAGTCACTCCAAGCTTAGAAGAAAGCAGGAAAAATACCTGTGCACCACCAAGTGGTTCAGTCCCATATGTTGCATAGGCCACACTCACAATCTTTTCAGCATTAGTCAAAACATCCTCTACTACCACCTCTATGCCAACCTGTGAGGAAGAAGGTGGTGGAAGAAGGAGACAAAAGAAGTATTTACATCATAGTCAACTGATTTGAGACAATACAGTGCAGTTTTTATCAGTCCTTACACCTAAAGCATAAAGGTAAAAACCCTGCTCTAATCACTAATACATATCTGGGGATCACAATGTTCAGTCAACTCTGAAAGGTTTTTTAGTACCACAACTGTTATGTTTGTTTAGCATCACTTGTAGGGTAAAATTACAAAACCAGGAAAGACACTTAAATGTAGTTTTATGGATATGATGTTCCATTTTCTTCTGTGGCACTCAGAGCCCCCATCTGAATGAGTTTCTAAGGTCTGTACGTGCAAAAAAAGTGTGTTTAGGGGTGCAAAGCAAAATGAAACACTTGCATGTGAAACACTGGATTCGATCCTGTGGCACAGGCCTGACACACACCAAAATTCTGATTTTTTCCAATTTTTAGAAACTTTTGGAATACATTGCCTGTGAGATGCATCACTCCCATTAATAATAATGGGATTTGGACACAGGCACAATGCACAAAAAACACCCCCAAAGTTCAGATACCTGCAGATATCTGGAGCAAATAAACCTGGAGCCACGCTGTGCTCCTTTGCTGCTCCCACCTCTGCTCTAATCCTTCAATATCTTCAGAAAAGAGAGTGCTCATCTCTTACCTCCATGGAGAATTCGACTTGTATGTCCACCCTTGCTCTGATGGAAAGAATTTCTCCAACCCTGTTAAGAAGAGTAAGACCTTATAGCAGGCAAACATGCAGCTTTATAAGGGCTTGAGTTTGCCTCTCTGTGTTCTCCTAAGAGTGGTGAAGAACATCTCATTAATCAGTCTGTGTCTTCCACGCTGCACTGAGAATTCACTGAAAAAAAAAGTGAATTTTTCACTGTTCAATTCAACGCTGTTATTCAGCAGTCAGACTTGGTCAATAAAATTAGAGCCACTGCACAACCTTAATGGCAAGGCTGCTTCTCTCTGCCGGTGTCTGAATGGCAGCAGGTGTGCTCAGGTACACCCAGGAGTTCTGGCTTTTGCTCACAAGCACATCCTGCAGAAATTGCAGAGTAGATACAGCTGCAGGAGCACTCAGATACACTCCACAAGCACCTCTGGCACACAGGGGTGTGCACATGAGTAGATAACTCCAGGGAAAAAGTGCTCTTGGATGGGGAAAGAATTCATGTTCCAAGTCTTGGCCAAGAACAGGACTGCTTGTCCCTTCTGTGCTAACCTCCTCCCTCTGAAAACCACTCTTCCCCATTTACCTACACAAAACAACTAAAGAGAATTTTTACTTTATTATCTAGTGAAAATTCTTGAGATTCTGGAGTACTAGACAATTATCTAATGCAATTTCATTATATTATATATTATTTTACCATATTTTAATTTTTTATTATATTATTTATTTTATTATTTGTTACCTTTTAAATTCTCCTTATTATGTCATCGAAACAAATTTAAATGAGGAGGTATTTTCTTTCCTTCTGGAATTCCTAAAGCACCCTGCTCCATGTTGCAAAGAGGAGCAAACCTTGTTTCCAAATTAGTAATAATAATAATAATCATAATAATAATAGTAGTAGTAGTAATCGTTGCTTACTAATTTAAATGAATCAAGCTGGGACATTTAAAGGTAAAGGCTTACTTAAATTGCTTATTCCACTGCAGAAGTAGGATGGGAAATGGGAAACAGGAAACCTGCTCTTCCAGAGGACCCGACAGGAACAACAAACTAGACAGTGATTTTCTTTTTCTTGTTCTCACCCAAGAACACCCCAGGTGGAATCCTTTGGGTGCACGGGGCAGGGGAAATGGTCAGTGCAAAGAACCAAGGCCAGCTGCAGGTGCACAGCCCTCATTAGCTTCTGCAGGAGACGCCCAGAAGCAGTTTTTGCATTACTTATTGCAAAGAAAAAGCAGAACTGTTAAGGCAATTGTTCCCAACTGCACAGCTAAGGGAGCCACCAGCTCCCTCCCAGACAGGAGGGTGGCCAAAGCTACAGATTTGCAGGGGCAGAAGTCACACAACACCACACTTCCACTCAAAACTATCAGAAATTTACCAGAATCAAGTGACTATCATTCACAGACAGAAGACTAACAATGCTTAAGTAAATGCAATTTAAAATCAGAATGCATCAATTTAAAATCAGCAGTTCAGTAATACACTGAACTGCTGTGTATTACAAGAGAATGGAGAGGTTATCATGGTATAAAGCTAAGTTTTGAACTATACAGATGTGTGGCAATTTCTCTTTACATAATAAACACAGAAGACTTAATCCCTGCAGAAGATTTAGTCACCTGGCTTAGGTAAATAAACTTTCCAGTAAGCCACTTACCTAAACTATTTTATTAATTTACCAGAGAGAGAAGCAAGAGCTGTTTTATTTATGCAAGATGTTTGTATAACGAACTAGATGTGGCAAAATTTAGGAAATTGCACAGTAAACTACATGAAGGATGTTAGGGATGACCTGGCAGAGAAAAATAATTTCTTAAATAATTTCTTTCAGAGTTACAAGATTGGTACCTGAAATTCTTATTACAAATGGAACATTGGTATTACAAGTGAGAGAAGAAATAGAAATATTCAGAAACAAATTTGGAAGGAAAAGTATTTTCATCATATTCCAGAAGCTCTGTTCTGCTGTCATGGAACAAGACAGGAAAGTGCTCTGAAACTACTAACTTTGAACTATTACACCTGAAAGGGAAACATTACCCTAACTTTGATTAGTTTTCACAAACAGGATTTTCTCCTGAGGACAAAATTAAAAACACAGAGCAAATCAAGACAATACAAACACTTCAATATTGTGAAACAGACCAAGAAATTCTCTTTTGAGTTCCAGATTTGGTATGATCACGTTCTCTTCTTTGTCACTGGCCTTAGTTCTTACTCTAAAGGGCACTGCCCTAACAGTCCCAAGTCTGAGTGGATGCTTATTTTACACTTATGAACAGTTTTTAACTGCCACCAGCCAGTGTTGCTGTTTTCACAGCCACAAAAACTGCATGTGCACTGTCCCCTCCAAGTCTATCCCATCTAAGCTCTCCTTAATTCCTAGATTGTCCTGTGTGAAACCACACTAAACCCAAAAAGTAATGGCTTTAGGTTTCTGTAAAGGTATGGGTTAGGAATAAAGGGCCTATTTCCTCTTACAGTGTCTTTTATCCCACTCAAAACCATGAGAAATGGTAAAACAAGTTCAGTCCTGTGTTATTTGTAGACTCAGTTAAGTCAGTGCTCAGTGAATGTAAAACATTTATCGTTTTTATAAAATATCTGAAAGAGAAAGATGTTAAGAAGTGAACCAAAAGAGACCTTGCAGCAATAAAAACACTGATAACAGTAAGTTTTATAGGTAGTATTGCTTATTTAACAGAGATAAGCAGTGGCCTGCAGCCATTCCCCAGAGCCAGAGACCACTGGGCCATCAGTTTCTCACCAGGCATGCCAACTGCCAAGTGAAGTTAACAAGAGTTTATTTCTGCCCTGTGAGATGGATCTGCTCTCTGCATGGGTCAGGCTATCACAAGTAGAAAAGAGCAGGTTTGAGACCCAGCCCTGTGGCTGTGGTGAGCCCATGGGTCTGCTCTCTCCCATTTTACAACGCCTCAGTTTATCTCTGCCAAGTGAGAGCCTGCAGAAGGGAAACATCTGAGTGCTGTCAGCTGGTTTGTACCTGGCAGTGTCTCCGAACACAATTTCATCCATGGACTGTATCCTGCAGGGCATCCCAGCATGTTTCTCGGCTTCAAAAGAGACACAGGGACACTCAGTTACCACTCTGCAGCTGCAGGCAGCCGCTCACGCAGGGGCTGGTGCCTGACAGGCAGGGAGTGCACACAGCAGGTCCCTCTTCTTCCTGAGAGCTCCCAAATGCAACTCTGCAATGAGACCCTTAGGAAAAAACAGAAGCTTAAAAAACGATTAAAGTTTACATTTTTTTGTCATGATTCTGTTGTAAAGGGCGTTTGCGTTGATGGGCAACATCAGGAGATGAGACTACATGAGAGTGACTAACTTAGTTAGAAAACTTTCACCGAAGGTCTTTTTCCAAACATCAACCCTCCCACTCCCAGACGCACCTGCGAGACAGGCGGCGACTTCCATCCACCGCAGCAGCGTCCCCGTGTCCAGGCCGCCGCGGAGCCCGGCGTGGGCCGGCAGCACGGTCCGGGACACGAGCACCGGCCAGCCGGAGCTCCGCTCGCGGCCCCTCAGGCGAGGCAGGGAGCTCCCGCGCCTCACGCCGCGGCCGCCGCGGCGCTGAGGGAGGGAATGGCCGCGCTCGAAGCCGCGGGCGCCGCGGCGGGAAAGGGGCAGGGAAGCCGGTCTCCGCAGCGGGGAGGAGGAGACGGCTCGGAAACCCCGGCCAGCTGAAAACCTCCGCTGTCGCAGCATGGAGACAGACTGCCGCGATTCTCCGGAAAGAGCGGGGGATCGGCCCTTGCTGCCGCGGCCTGGGCGCTGAGGGGAGGAAGGTGTCTGGGGCGGAGGGATGAGAGTAAGGGGGTGTCCTAAATAAATCACCCCAGTTTCCCCCAAAATGACGCCAAAATTGCCCAAAATCACCCTAGAATCACCTAAAACCCCCAAAATACCCAAATTCACCTAAAATAGCCTTAAATCAACTGAAAATCACACAAAAAAATCACTCTTAAATCACTGAAAATGGGCCCAAACCATCTGAAATATCAATATCACCCCTCAAAATTCCCAAATCCCCCAAAATCGCCCTCAAATCCCCCCCCCCCAGAATCCTCCAAGGACCCCTTGGGATTCTCCAGTCTTCCCTCGGACCCCCCAAAATTGCCCCCACATCCACCAAAGCCCCCCCTAAACCCCCCAATGCCCCTAAAAACCCCAACATTTCTCCTAAATCATTCAAAATCCCCCAAATTTCTTCAGGACCCCCAGAATTGCCTCAAATCCCCCCAGGACCCTCATGGTATCATAAAAAAATCCCCAAAATCTTCCTGGGACCCCCCAAAATCTCCCAAATATCCCCAGGACTCCCCTAATTTACCCCAGGACCCCCTTAGGACCCCCCAAACTCCTTTGGGAGCCCCCAAAATTCCCTTAAAATCCTCCTAAATCCACCCAAAATTCCCCAATCCCCCCAAAAATCCTTCCAAAACCCCCCAGGACCCCTCAAAACGCCCCAAAATCACCTCTAGATCTCTTTGAGACCACTCAAAATCCCCTCAAATCCCTGCAGGACCCCCCAAAAATTCCCCAGGATGCCCCCAGGATACCCCAAAATTTCCCAACACCCCCCCCCCCCCCACCAAATCCTACCAGGACGCCCCAAAAATCCACAGGACCTCCCTGAGACCCCCCCAAAATTCTCCAAATCCCCCCAAAACGACCCCAGGGAGCTCTTGGGACCCCCCCACATCCCTGAGACCCCCTCAAAATCTTCCCTAAAAGTCTCAAACCCCCCCCTTGAATGAACCCCAGGACCCCCAAAATCTCCCAAATAACCCGAAATTCCCCCAAAATTCCCACTGCTACCTGTAGGAATCTTTTTTTTTTTAGAGCAGAAGTTGCGGAATAATCTTCGCAATCCCTGGTCCTCTCGCAGAGTGTGCTGGCAGCCTGCCCACGGAAGGAAGGTACCAGTGCTCTCCTGGGCACAGCTCGGGGGTCTTAAAGGGTTGTGGGGGCCCCCCCTTTGGTTGCAGAGGCCTGGCAGGATGCCCTTCAGACAGGCTGCCCGCCAAAACAGAAACAAAAGAATTTTCACTCCTCGCTATTGTTTGTTATTTCTTATCTAGAACGTTTTCTCTCGGCCCGACAGAGTTAACGGCAGTGACTTGTTTTTAAAATTTTTAGAAGTTTAATAGTAATAAAATAGTTAAAAAGAATAGTAACACAATTAGAGTAATAACAACAATTTGGACAAATTGAATTAAGACAATATGAGACAATAAAAGCAAAGAGTTACGGGCGTCCAGGTACTTTTTCTGGGCAGCACGAGCCCAAAAAAGGCCCCACGTTAACAGAGGATTAATCCTTAAGAACAACAGCCCGTTGCACATTCATACACCTCATATATGATGCATAAATTCCATTCAAATACAGGATTCTGTCGGGTCAGTGTCAGCTGCTTCCTTCTAACCTTAGCAGCAGCTTCAAGCCAGGAAGAAGTTAGTTTCTTCCGATAATGGGGCAATAAATTCCCTTTCTCTGAAAGATTCAGGTGTCCTGTGGCTGCTATCTCACTGCGAGCCCTTTCTGTTAAACAAAGCATCTTACATAGCATCGTTTCTATTTTAACAATTTTTATTACCTAAAACTATATTTAACACAGTACTTAAGAAAATTAATGCAGCATTGCTTTCTAACACAACACAGATAATATTCATTTTAATACTTGCGAAAAGCCAATCATAAAACACATGCATTTTTCACAATCCTGACTCTTATTCTTTGTAAATCATTTGTCTTGAGCAATTTTTTTTTTTATCTACTTGCATCTTCTGGACTATGCTGGCAAAATAAAAGTGGGGATTACACAAGTAAGAAATATAAAAACAGTTGTAACACAAATGAAAGATCTTAATTAAACAGTAACAGCCCAACCTCCCTCAGCCTGGCTTCTCAGATCTACTAGGAAGTTCCATACATTTTCTTCATCTCAAAATACTTATTCATCATCATACTTCATCTCAATACTTATTCAGCATTTAAGTTATGGAGTCAAACTGTTCAGATCACTCAAATGATGTATTTCCATGTTAAAAAACCAAAAGGTAGCAGACAACAACACTGGAAAAATAATGCTGTTCTAGTCCATTCATTCACAGAAATTTGTGGCAAAAAAGGTACTGTAAGACATGTCTCTTTTACCTGATAATTTTTATTTTCATAAAGGTCCGTACTTCGCTTACTTTACTATTCAAGTGCTAATCAGGGAGGAGAACTTGGCTTGTTGTGTCTAGCAGAAAAAAAATCACAAATAATACTTCCTGTTTGCAAATTGCAGTGTGACTGTTTTGAACAGACAGTCTAAGCAGGGCTCACTATTTTCATAGCTGTTCCTTTCACTCCTAAGCCAGCCATATCCCGTGACTCAATTTCAACAAGATTGAGAAGGACTCGAGCAACAACAACACCAAGTTGTGAAAGCTGACAACTGGAATTGTCAAAAATGGCCAAACCAACCACACACACACACAAAATCTATAGTTTGATAGGCTTGAAAAAAGATCACAATAAATTTGTTTAGATTTTGACATAAGTAGTTCTGAACTACATTTAGAAAATGAGACCCAAAGTGTTTTCCTCTAGTAGCAATGCTTTCAGAGTGAAAAGCTGGTATAACAGAATTGCATTGATGCAGTCCAGGTAAGTCTGTTCTATATGTTTAAGGAAGTCTTTTTAATTTTAACAATGTACTGTCATGCCATGTATATATAATGAAATTTTCCTCCTGATCCTAGATCTGTACTCACACCTGTTAAGCAGGAACACGTTTTTACAAATACTGCTCTTCCACACAAAGATCAAAGACTTCTCCAACATCCCTCTGTGAATCAGGAACCCAAACCACCTCTGCAATATTCTTCAGCTTTCATTGCAAGAAGTTGCCACACTAAGGTAAATTCAGTAAAATCCAGGATTGTGCACCAGTGACCTGCTGAGGCTGCAGTTCAACTTGGCTGTACATTGCAAGTGGGTTTGAGTGGGCAGGGATGGATTAAATGAAAGGCAGCCCTCATGTATTAATCCAAGGCCTGGGGTGTTTTCAGAGTAGGCTGGAGACAATCCCAGACACCTGGCTTTGGAGAGATCACCCAGGGAATATGCAAGGGGAGAAGGGAAGTGAAGGGCAGTAAAAGCAGCCTGAAATAAAATTTAACTAAATTAAAGCCTATTTTAAAGCATCTGGATCAGCAGCCTTGATGAAGTTTCTTTATAGTTATCAGATGCTGAAATATGCTTTTCTATCTTAAGGATACAAAATGCTTTCCAAAGCAATTCATATTGCATGCTTCAGGATTCAGCAAGAGGCACTACCTGGAAACGTGATGTTTTTAACCATAGGTTCAGAATGCGTTTTGCCTTGGCAGCTTCAATGTTTACAGTCTCTCTGGGAAAGTGTCAAAAGGCACTGTGCCATTCAGATTGGGGAGATGCAAATCTGAAAAGCAGAAACTTGGCTATCAGATGGAAGAGCTACTATAATTGTGAACAACCAGGGGTTTAAGCTAGGCTGGGCAAATGAGAAAACATCAATATAATCAGCTGTCCAATACTCTGTTTCATTCAACTGTCTCTTCTCTCTTCCCACATTACAGCCTAAAGTAGGTTCTCCAGAAACTGCCCATAAAAAAAATTCAAGAGAAAAGCAATTCAATCTTATTCTTTCTTCTCTTTTTGACTATCTGCTTTCTTTGTAATGTTTTTTTTTTTTTTAGGTGCTTTTCCTGGAACTCAAGTAAATAGGAGCAGACAGAACAATTGCCTTTTCTTCTTTACATGATTTTCTTTGCCTCAAAGGATAGGCCAAGAGGAAATAAAATCACTTTCTAGATCTTTGCTCTAGAAAACCTGTTAAAAAAATAAGGATTTTCCCCATTACTTTGCTCTTGATCTCTACTACACTACACCCAGCTAAACAGTCATTTTATTTCCCATGGTGCTGCTCACAGCTACCCCAACACAAATGAAAGCAAAGGCAGGTATTTTCTGATTCTTTGAGGTAGATATTGAATACTTTATTTTCTGTACAGGATACTTAAACTACATCAAATATAAGGATCATACTGAGTTTAAAGTAGAATTTGTAGAGTTGGTGGGGTTTTTTTGTTGTTGGGGGTTTTTTGTGGTTCTCTGATGCTTTGCTTGTTCTTGTTTTTTGTGGGGTGTGTGTGTATTTGCAGTGAATGAAAACCTTAAAGGGATTGCCCTAACTGGGTGGAAGACCCTCTGAGATTGTCTCTGAGCTGGAGAAGAGATGCTTCCCCTCATATTTGCCCTTTTCTTATTTAAAGCACCCAGATGAAATTCAGCTTCATGAGATGTGAATGCTTTCTTTTATTCTAGATTTTCACATCTCTGCTTTCCTTGTCAGTTCAGGGGCTGCAGCCTAGAAAATGAGCACAGGCTCCAACAATTGGCAACTTTCATCTTCTGAAACTGTTTAGTACTAAATACAATATTTATATGTCTGGGTGAAACGTAGGTAAAGGAACAAAAATAAAAACCTCCCTATTACTTTATTGCAAAATGGAATTCATACTTCATTTGTCACATTGAATTGAATCACTTTTTTTTTCAGGACTCCTTTCAATTTAAAGACAAAACATTTCCAAGCATTATTTCATACTGTTTGCCTAGAGATTAACTTATTGTTATTAGAGCTTACAACAGCCTTTCACTGAGGCCCCAGTATAATGCTATTTAACAACCTGGCACATGCAAATAAAATAATTTCAAGATGCTACACAACTGTGTTCCGTTTTAAGCTTTTAATTCTGCATTGTGCACATATTCACACTTACACATCCAGTATTGAGCTCTATAATTTCATGATACCTGCATACATAAGCATTTATACAGACACAATTATACTTGTTCTTAAAAGATACTTTTAAAATATGCGAGATCATTTCAGTATGATTGCCCTGGGAAGAAAAAACCACCTGAAACAGAATTAAGAACTGTACCCTAATCACTGTTGCAAGATAGAAACCCTTGAAGGGAAATTGACAAGTTAAAGTTAGGAGGCATATCATATGAGTTAACAGAAATATCTATTTTTTTGAGTTTTATAGGGTAGGTAATTGGAAAAGCAGAGAAGTAACTGAAAATACTATTCCTTAAAGATGAGGAAATTTCCTTCAAAACTAAAGTACATGTTCCTTTTTAATTGTAAATGTTTGAGTATCTCTCTTCTTGTTGTGAAGTCATTTATCCCTCCCAATCAGACCACAGAGTTTTAAAAAGACAAATATCATCAAGTAAAAGGCTGTTGACTGTTCAATTCCTTAAAAAGTGCCGTTCCCTGTGCTCTGATTAGACACAATTTCCTGACCTATAGGCTGATGAAATGATGAGCAGCTCAGAGAGAGCCCTTTTATGGAAGAAACATGTAAGAACCTTAAAATTAATAATACAGGTGAGATTTAATTTAGAGCAACATTACTAGCAAGCAAGATGTAAACCATTGCTAGCAGAAAATAAGCAGCTTAGGGTGGAAGTGAGAACAGAAGCTCTGCTCCCCATCACTCCACTGCAGCTAAAAACATGCCAGACTCAGATAAACATGCATTTATCCCTTGCTTTAATGCTGTTCCCATATGGAAATCCAGAGGAAGAGCTGTCAGAAGATTCCTTGGCAGGGCAGCTTCGTTAGAAATGGCAGCCAGACACATCCAAAAGACAGAAGATACAAGATATTGTTCAAAAACTACTCATTAATCATTACAATACTCTTTAATAGGCAATAATATTTGTGTGTAAATTATGAGATTTAACGTGTATGTTTGTTAAAACTGAAGTATTACTGTTTTCACACAAACTTCCCAGTTATATCTTACAAAAGCTAGGCCTTTAATTTTAAAATAAAAATTTAAAAGAGCTAAAAGTCAAACCAGGAAATACTAAATTCACCAAAAAAAAAAACCAGATCACTGATTTCTTCCAAATGATATAGAAGCTGCAAGTCCAAGATAAAGCATTTTTATATATCTTCTTAATGCCATACATAACAAGCACCAGTGAAAACACTGCTTCAGTCACTTAAAGATTTACGCAATCTATAATATGGTTGACTAATAAGATTCTATTATAGCTACTGATTGAATACTTCTAAGAGGGTTTCTTTGTTTTTTAACTTGGAATAAGATCAAAATGCATGCAGATTTCAGATTGCTATTAGACAGAATAATTATATGCTAAACTAATTACAACTAAAGCAAAACCTGACTTACAACTAATTAAATTTTATTGCATGAAAACAAAGCATAGTCCTTATTTAACACAGGGTACAGCCATAAATGTTTACAAAGTCACCAGTCTGTGTATTTATTTCCAGTGCAATGCCTAGATCACACTGACAAATTTGGAATGTGCCATGATTTGGACACCGAATAGCTCGCTTAATAAAGAAATTCGTATACAAGACAATAAAAATCAGATCAACATTCCTAAAATTGTTGCTTATGTTGCTAAGAAGCAATTCTAAATGAGAAATTCTCCAAAAACATCCTATTTCATTTTTCATGTAGTTCTTCATTGCAGTTTTACAACATGGATCAGGTTTAAATTTCAGGAGTAGATAAGTAACTTAGGAGCTTAAGTTCAATTATCAAGGCTTAGAGCTTTTTTTTTTTTTATTACTATTCTGCTGAGTCCACACCTCTGCTCATTTTTTCTTGCCCTTCTCTCCTTAGGAGCCAAGGGCACAACCACCATACTATTGGCTCAGGTGCTCGTTGGTCTTTTCACAAAATCCTATAAATTTGAACAAATGTTACATAATTCAGAGATCTTCACATAAAGGTTTCATTAAATAATATAACAACAAAGCTTCTCCTGGCTCTCTGTTTATTTGAGAGTGACTAACAAAATGATCGCAGGGGGACTGACACATGCCTGGCATGACTGTGTAAACTGTTTCTTCAGAAAACTGAGCAAAAACCTTGAAAAAACATTCAAATAATTAAAAACAAATAAAGCACACAAATAAAGAAAAAAAAAAAGAGTAGATCTTTGAAAAGCAAAATGTAATACAGAACGAAAAAAAACCAAACAAAAGGAAGAATAAGGAAATAACAGAAAAATATGAGAAGAAAAGCAACAACCTGAGCGCTTCAGTTACACCTATTCATTCTGCATGCATATGCTTCTCGTGTTTTATCACATTTCACTGAAAAAACATGCTGATTTTATCTGAGCAGAAGAAAGGCATCTAACAATTGAATAAGCAGGGAAGTTAATAATGAAGATATTCTGAAACAATTTTATGCATCAATGCACTTGCATAACAATCTTTAAAATATAACCCTGATCCCTTCCCTACTGAAGATTTTCATCAACTTGGTACCACTTAACTTACTCGCAACAGCCAGAAACCACAAGGAGCTTGCTACCTTGACTTCAATTTCCTAAAAAATGTTTACTTTCTTCCAGATGGCAAGATTAAATTACATAAACACTGCCAGCCAGTTGAATCCTCAAATGTATTCATTTCCAACACAGAAGCTTCAAAACCATCTATAATTTTGTTGCTGATGTAACAAAACAGCTGTAGCTGACATGGCTGCGTGTTGTATATGTCAGTGTTAAAGGATTAAATATTCCTAACCCCCGATGGAACAAACCTGCCAAACAGTGTAAGGCACATCCCACACCACTGCTGCAATAGGAGTGTCTTATCAGTTCACTGATAAACAAAAGAAGTCAAAGATAATGTATTTGATCTTTCTCTGGAGGAATGCTGGGGAGAAAGCTGGAATTTCACATATACTGATATTTTTAAATATTTTTTAAATCAAATGGTTTGTTGGACATTGAAGCTTACTTTCTAGCCACGAAAATATTTTAGATAGCTTGATTTTTATCAATTTCTTTAAATATTTTTAAAGCATGTCATATGATTCTACAATCAGAAAAATTAAAAGAAACCTTTATGCTCCAGTTTTGTGTAGGTGTATGTGAGAGCAGTTTATACAAATGATGTATAACCTTAGTAAATCCAAGTGTACTTGTGAACAGCCTTCCTTGGGAAGGGTCCTTGATGTGACTGAATGCTCCACACACATGACTGAAATCAAAACTGTGCTGATTTCTTCACCTAAGTCAGACAGGGCCAAGGCCAGCAATCAACTGCAAAGCTGTCTAATTGAGTTTTCTTGTTTTAGGGCTGAGGAATAGAGCAACAGCTTATGACCAGAAGGAAAAACCCCCAAGCGCTGTGATAAAGCCAGGAAGGAAAATACACACACTCCACAAAATTTATCCTCACTGAGCACATACAGAAGTCTCAAAGCCCTGTTCTGTACACATTCCTGAGCCTACTATTTCATGGCATTTTCACATTAAGGTGAGTAGGAGAGGATGTTTGTAAGTGGTGCTGCAATTTCCTTGCCTACACTTGTTTAAAAAACCCTCTTTTTTTATAAAAAGAGCCAGATGCTGAATTGCCCACACCAACGGGAGGCTTCTCTCCAGCCTGAGTGTGGAAGCAGAGGGAGGTGCCACTGCTGTGGGAAAACACGGGAAGCAGAAGAAAAAGCTGCATACAAGCAACATGATTTCTGGTACCTGCCTGGAAATATTGTGGAACCCTTGCAGAAGAATGAGATGATAAATTAGGATTGCCCCACAGAGTTCAGCACTTCAGCAGATCACACGGAGAGCCTGAAGTAATACCAGAGACACTTTCCTGTCGCAGACGACACAGAATTTTTTCTCTTAAGGTACATTATAAATTCAACACGTTTTTTCATTAGACTTTCGTGTCTTCCCCTTTTCCCCTCATTCTCAACTCAGTTTTGGCTACTGCAAGAAAAGCTCTCAGGCTTGTCTGCTTCTACCCTCCACTAAATACTTCCAACCCCTTTCAGAGAGCTGCACGATAGGGTGGAGTAAGAGACTCATCTTTTTCCCCATTTGAACTCCACAGGCATTGCCAATCCACATAATTCCAAACCTAAATGAGATTTAAGATTTCATTTCCTCACTTTAACACGTGGAAGATCCAGGCTGTGCCTTTTGTCCCATCAATTTAGGGTATGCCTTGGCAGCAGAGACACTGAAAGCCGTATCCTGGGGCATCGAAATGAACATCAGCTACCACTTTCCCACAGATGCAGGCTGTTCAGTGCCCTGCCATTGGGAGAAAGCTGTCCTGTGGCAAAATGCTATATATTGTATGATAAAAAAACCCATCTCACTTGAAATTGTAGGGGGTTTTGCACATCTGACCTATCGCGCCCCAACTGCAACACACAGCAACAATTCGGAGGAAGAAAAAAGAATAACAAAGTGGTGGAACAGGTATCTGTAAAATTATTCTTTTTTCTTGTAAATATTTACATACATGCATGCTCTATGAATAAGTAAAACATTTTTCTAGTGGCATAATACTTTAAAAAGAATAGGCTGGTGAATTAAAAGTCTAGCTTTGTTTATTTTCAAATCCAATATATCCCCATATCTCACGTATTTCTGCAATCTAAGGTAAAAAATGATGTTTGCACAAAGTATTTTGAAACAGATGACTTCTGAACAGTATGACTTCTCCTGCCCACTGCATTTGTTAACCCCACACCAACTGAGCAAGCTTTAATCTGTCCTGAGCACACAAACTCCTTGTGCAACAGCACAAATAATGACAACAGACAAACAGGATCACTAGGTGTTATGTGTTTTCAAGGTATAAAATATTACATTAAATATTTCAGTAAAGCTAAACACTAAAAAACTCTTTAGTCACACAGATATTTTGTTCACTACTTCAAAATAAGAAAGGCACATGGAAATTGGAAAGATGCTAAAAATGACACTAAAAAGTGGAGAAGGTAGTAAGGATTAAAATCCAGCTGGCACTGAGTCAGAGTAGCCTATGAAAGTTAAACTGAAAGAGCCACAAAATATTCTAGCCATCCTTATGGACAAATTAAAGCCAGCCATCTCAGTCCACAAACTGTAAATGATGAGCTGACAGCAAAAGAAAGAGAAAGGACATCTCTTAAAACCAAAATTCAGTCTTTTTTTTTCTGGAGGACAATGCATTCGTTCCAGGGCCTTCTTAACAACGACCTGCAGACCAAGCAGCAGGCAAAGATGTGGTTCATGATTCACAGTTCACTGTGGGCAAATGATTCTCTTTCTAAAGACAGCTTAAAAACGTCTTACTTCCCTTACCTTACTTTTCCAAGTTGATCCAAGGACATTGGATCAGAGGAATGCCATTTAATTTAAGGCCATGCCTGTGCTACCATGTACACTTTGGAACAATCACTGTTTTCTCTGATGGCAGCAGCAAGGAATTGATAGTGCTAAAATGTGTGAGCTGCTGTGCCTGTCACCTAAAATTATAAAACACACGGTTAGTCAGCACCTTGTTTCTTTGTATATACCCAGCAAAGAAATTTAATCACACTGGAACCAGGAAGCAGCAGCAGTGATGATTTTCAAATGGCCATATGTGAGGGCAGGCAGCTCAAAACCACAGCTTGACACACTCGATACAGAAGTATAGGCTTACAGAAAACTGTAAGACAAATTAATGCAGCAAGTCAAAATTAAGGTCAAGCCGAAAATAAGCCCATAAAGAAGATGAACCATTCTCCATGCCACCTAAGGAGGAGTCAGGATATATGAGGGCCCTGCTCCTAAGCTCTCGAGGTCCTACAAGCAAATTGTCTTTCATTGCCACAGCGCTCAGGCCTGTAAAAAAGAAGGGTGACTCCACAGGTTTTGTGACATGCAATAAACCCCACTTGTAACTTCTACTCATGAACAACTGAGAAGGGTTTGGAGTGTCAGCTGTGTTTCAACCTGTACCGGCAGCAGTTCTGTTCCCATGGGGGGACAAGCATGCGAGTGATTGGAAGGATCAGGTACCCACGCACACAGGAATAATCTGCGGAATTACCTCAGAAACACTGTGCCGTTTACAGCATGATAAATAAATTTTTTTTTTAAATCTATTCTATTTGATTTTGGAATTATTTACTTTGCCACATGATTTTCTTTTTGTATTTCTTCCCTTTGCATGTGCAAAACCAGTCCCATGTGGACCACAATCTGACCCAAAGGCCAAACTGGTAATTGTTTCTCTAGAGAAAAACAAAAGTCTAATCCAAAAAGGCACACACGCCTTTGGCTTCAGATTTGGACTAGAAAAGTGGTAACAACCCTTATAAGCAGAAAGCGGTCATATTTTTCCATCCTAGTTTTTCAGTATCTATGCATTCATGTTGTAGGTACACATTTTAATACCATATAATCTCTTTTAAAAGTGCATTTCCGGCCCTGTTAGCAATTTCAGCTTCAGCTACCGATTTCTTCGTCTTGCATGCCAGCTCTAGCAATTGTACTGTGGCAGCAAGAGACACTTCACAAATGCAGCCAGCAAAGACTAACTCAAAAAAAGGGAAAAGGAAGATTAACTTCGGGGGAAAAAATATATATCTCTGTGTATATATATATATATGTATCTATCTATGTGTCTCTTTAAGATAGATAAATTCTGGCTCAGCCCAAAGGCATACCAACTCTCATGTCAGCACCAGGAATGAAGGAAAAGGACACTTCTGGAAGATTAAAAGAAGCTGTAAGTTTTCCTGTGGTCAGATGCATACCCTAAGCATCAGGCTGCAGTGACCCATCCTCCCTTCTCTGACCCCTTCTGATCCAATAAATCTGTTGTTCATGGGTAACAGAACAGCCCCAACAGGAAAAATAAAAGCATCAGCATCATAACCTATAGCTGAGTGATGATGACCTTCTCCAGGAAAGTGAATTGTGCTGCCTCCAAACAGCAAGGCTGCACAAGGCATAACCAAAGTCCATCACAGAATGCAGAATTACCTGCTGTCACATCAGCTGGTACTGAAGGGGAGGGTTAAAGTGTGAAAACCCCTATGATCTTGGTGATCCTCCTCTGTGGACTCTCAGCATCACTGCTTTTCCTTTTATAAAATGGTGTATTTGGGAAAAAACAACCCCACCAAGTAACCATGTGGTCCTACCATATGAATGCACATACAGTTATTGGAGGGGGGAAGAAAAAAGGCAGTCTTGTATTTCAATTTCCTCTCTTTTATTTATGGTTTCTCTTGGTTAGGTTAGTCCCAAAGGTTTCCTGCCGTGATGCTGAGCACAAAACAGAGAGTAAAAAACAGATGTTGCAAACTCATTTCTAGGACCTACCTTCCTCCTGTAGGTGTTTCTAATTTAATAAGCAAGGAAAATGTAGGTGGTGTGCTACTCCCTTTTTAAAAACAATCTAAAAATGCAGTCCTAGCCTTATATTCCAGCCCTACACTAGGCTGTGCCTGTCTGTTGAACTGAGTCAGTGCCACTACCAACCTGGCAAAAAAATAAATGAAAATTATAAAAATTGACAATTAAGCATTCAAAGTAGCTTTGAACTACACGGCTGCTCTGAATTCACCATACAGATAAGCAAACAGCTGAGTTTACAACAATACAGAGGGCAACAGAGAGAACAGGATGCAAGACGGCAATTTTTTATTTCTCAAGGATGCACTGACAGCTTATAAAAGCTTCAAATGTTAATCAAACCACCACCTTACTCCTTTTTAAGACAGTTATGAACCACCACAGAGGAGATGAAAGAACAAGCAGCTCCTGCCCTTGTCGCCCAAAAATCATATAACCCATCTTCTGCAAGTTGGAATTGATATCACAAAGCCAGAGTGAACTAAAAGGCGAGGAGCACTTAGAGCCTGTTATTTATAAACATTTTGTAATTTTATTACTTCTGATCTGCATAAGACCAGAAATACTTTTGTGCAATGCTTCAGTTGCAACGTTCTGTTACTGTTAACATGCACACTTGAACTAAAAGACAAATGTAATTAGTCCAATCTGCAAACTTAAAAAATTGACTGCATGCAATTAGTACATCTTGCAAAAAACACATAAATTAGATTTAAATTACTATCCTCATAACAGATGCATACACCTATATTTTATTAGAATTGTTTACAATTGTTTACAATTTTCAGAGGTTTCTCATATATGTTTTTTAAATTTGGCCCTTTTAAACTTATTTTTCTCTCAATATTGAGGAAACATTTTTTTTCCTGGACTTTAAATGTTTATGCATCACACTCAGCAGTAGTGTGTGACCATAGCCTAGTGGTTAAGAATTAAACAGTGGTGAAGCTGAGACCAAAAGGTGAGCAGACAGGATGTGCAAATACTTCACTAGCCATTGAAACAAGCACAACTCTTGCTCCTTTTAAAAGGGAAAAAACAGCACTGACGTCTATTTCAATAACTATGCAAGCAAAATCCAGTAGGTGTGCACCTTGTCATCTGAAACTAGCCTGCTGAGTTTTGATTTCAAATGCTAAAGCCGATTTATTGAAGAAAGTATCAGACACTTACACAGCAAATAATAAGCTTATATTCGGAATATTCTGCAAGCCAAGCAATCTATTGGTTAAACTATAGCATTAACTCATCCACATTCCTTTGGGCCTACGTTCTCTACCTCTCCTCCCTCACTGTCCGTTTCTTTATCATATTTTGCAAGGATCAAGGACACATTATCTCGCACCTGCAAGATTTGGAACTAACTATGGTCTTGTACTTTTCCTGCTACAGACAGAAAAAGGCCTCTGCCTGTCTCTGCCCTAATTAGGACATCTTTCCCAAATTAATTCGGCTGTGTCCTCTCTCCTCAAGCCACTCTTTGACAAAACTCTCCACAGAACACCATTTAATATAAGTGGTTTTAAGGATTTTTGGAGTGTGTTGCGTTTTTTAGTTAAAAAAACAAACAAACAAAAAAAAAAACCAGCACAGCATTTTTTTCTAACTTCTCTGTCAAGCATCAGTCAGGCCACAGAATGGGTACCGGAGTCGCCTGACCCTGTACCCAAACTCCTGGAACCTGTAACCATTGTTTCCTAACAAATCACCTCTGGAGATGGAGCAGGCTTCCCATCCATCACTTTTTCTACAAGTTTTCTACAAGTTAATTCCACATAATAAGGCAGGTTCGCATGCAGACTGATGCACTGTGAAATGCTGTATCTAAAATTGGTTAGAATAGCACTCAAAACGAATGCAGCCCTCCAAATCACTTCTTTGCTCTGAAACGTTAATCTCACTTATAAAGAGAGCTTCATAATGGTAATGCCTGGTATGAAAAAAGTATGAAATAAATCAGGTTTTATAAGACACAGCAATTAATCAGTTTTAGAACTGAGAAAAGACTGTTAAAGCGGCACATTTTTACAATGGCAACTTCTTTAAAGCCTCTGTTACTTCTAAAAAATTAAATGTTTAGGGCTCTCTTTTAATTGCTCATCTGACAGTGTGAACTCCAACCCTAACTCTGGGTCCCTGAAACGTTTTTTACAAGCTAAAACTCTGCAAAAAAAACTACTCTGTTAGAAAGATAAAAGCTTCATTTTAAGACACTCTTCAGTCTAAGAAGAATCACATGCAAGTATCCTGAAAGGACTTATTTAACTAGTTAGCCTGGGGTAAAAAATTTATTTAATCAAACCAAAGATTTTCTAATAAACACTCTAAAATTATTTCTGCTAATATTTTCTGCCCTTGATACTGCACAAACTTCCAGGTGACAGTCACCTTGTCACTACAT
This sequence comes from Zonotrichia leucophrys gambelii, assembly GCF_028769735.1. Classification (NCBI taxonomy): domain Eukaryota; kingdom Metazoa; phylum Chordata; class Aves; order Passeriformes; family Passerellidae; genus Zonotrichia; species Zonotrichia leucophrys. The sequence goes on along the minus strand of NC_088200.1, from coordinate 74,909,825 downwards.
TTACTAAAACAGTAAACCTAACATGTATGCATTTAATAAAATGTATTTTCTACAGTAGAGTTATTCTTAAGAGACAATAATATTATATATAGATATAATATATCTATATCTATATATTATATATATATAGATATAATAATCTTATTAACAATCTCTAATTTGTAGTACTAGTATAGCTCAAATGTAGTGTTCTGAATAAGAAGCTTGACTAGGCCAATATTCAAGCCTAGTCAATATTAAATAATCAATTAATAATCAATTTATTATTTAATATGTAAAGTATGAGCAATACAGCACTGGGTGCAGTGGGGGAAGTTTTCCCTCCAACTGCACACCCATAATTGATGGTTACAGGTATTTATAGGGGTACTCATCAGCTTTTTCAGCAGTTTCTATTTCAATTTTTTTACTCATCAGCAATTTTTATTCCAAATTATTACATCATGATTCCATACAGTATTGTGATCTTAGTTTCTCAGGATGTATCTCAAAAGGAGGATCCCAGATGGTGGCGGTCCAGTTTCCCTTTAGTTGAAACCATAGATCCTTGAGTTGATGTTCATCTTCCCTTCTCAAGCTGTTTTTCTCTGCTTCAATAAGAAGTGAGATAAGCATATTTCCTTTATATATATTCCAAAGCTATAGTTTCAAGGATACAAGTAATATTCTACAATTATACTTCAAAAGGTTATTATTGCAGAACTCTTTATGGATTAAATGCAGGCAAAAAGCAACATCTTTAAGATTTTAATTCCAAAGCTTCTAAATCAACTAGGGTTAATTTGCAAACAAAAGATAGGTTCAAAGGCCTTTTTCCATGCTTTATTCTTCTCACTCCTCAAGCCAAGGGGCAGCAGCCAACAGCCCCTGATGGGCTCTGGCCACAGGGCAGGCAGGAGAAGCCCCTGGGTTGCTGGGGGTCCCATGAAGGACCCTGAACACACACCCAGACATGGCTCCGTGCCTCAGTTTCCCCATCTGCAATGGCATGGACATCAAGGTGTCCCCACAAACTTCTGTAAGCAGCCCTTCCAGCCACAGCTTCCCTGCTTTGCTCCTTCTGAGCAGCAACTGCTGTTCCCATGGAGGAGCTTTCTCAAGACAGTTTGACCCACACAATCATTACAGACACTTTTCTGAGACACGAATGCAGGGCATTCCCAAACATCCTCTGAAAAGAGCAGCAACAATTCTACCCAGGGCACAGATGAATCCTAAAGGAAAGGACCAGCTTGTCAGCAGTGCACCAGCTGGCACAGCCAAGAGCAAGAGCTTCAACAACCAAACTTGGCTGTCCTGAATCAAGCACAGCACCTTCCACTCAGCAGACACACTCCAAAAGCCACCAACATCCACTGAAATCAGCACTTGAAGCTGCACAACATTCACCAGTTGATTTCATGGTTGATGCCAATCAGTGCCCACTCTGCCTTTTGGTTCAAAATCAAGAACCAGTGACCTGTGTCCTCTATTGTATTCACAGGACTGCCCCTGGCCCTGCTCTGCACATCTCAACAAGAGACACCTGCCCCTGTCAAGGAGAAAGCTGCTGATGCAGAAACAGCCCATGGCCACTTTGGGGGAGGGACAGAGGAGAATCAATTATTTGATGGTGAAAGGTTCCCTCTTGATTTCCAAATGAAAAAAGCAGCACTTTTTCTCCAAAAACAAAGGCAGCGTCATTGTTTCTCCACTATGGGCACACCTGCTCACCACTTTTCTCTTGCTAAGGAATTGTCCGGTTATCTCGGCTGTTTGAGGGGCCTGGAAAGGCCCGGGGTGGCCTTGGGGCAGCCCGCGTATCGAAGGACGAGAAGAGGCTTCAGTTCTTCTTTCGGTTTTTATGTTTATTAATTGTTTATCTAAAAGATTTTCTTTCAGCCGAACAAAGATCTGCTCAGCAGCCAGCCATGAGCACACTGTGCCGTCCTCCGGACCGCCACGTATCTTTATACCCATGGTTACGTGTACAATATTTATCATTTTTCCCCAATACCATTTATTCTTATAACTCGGTGCACTCTCAGTAATAACCAATCCAAAGGTGCCACCATCACCAAAGAAGATGGAGGAGAAGAAGAAGAAGAAGGACAGGACACACCCCAATTCCTCCATCTTACTCCTCCAAACCCCCCTGTACATAAATCCTAAACCCTGTGTCTCACCCTCTAATTAACTAATCCCTTCACCATTCACCCCGGTGAAAGTCCTCCTATCCTCATCCTGTGTAGGACCAAAGTCCAGCCACCAGACACTTCTGGCAACATTCCAGGACTCCCGAGCCCCCCAAGGTGGTCTCGGTGGCTCAGCACCTCAGGACTGAGATCCTGAGATCCAACACTTTTTCCTCTGCTCCACCCCAAAAGGAGGCAGCTGGGGGATGTCCCAGAGACAGGCACAGATGTGCCCACCCAGCTCCCAGGGTCCTTACTTGATGGTTAGGATGGCAGGCACAGGAGATCCAGCCACACTGAACTGGAACTGCTCCTCAAAGCTCCCCAGCACGGTGGCACTGAAGGAGATCTGCACAGCCTGGCTCCCACCTGCTGCAATGATGCCCTCCTCGGGGGCAAACTTGAAACACAAGCCCAGGTTGGTGGCTGAAGGGAGACAGGTGAAGGGAGCATCAATAGCTCCTTGGTTCATCAGTTTCACCTGCAGCAGCAAGAAAGCAAAATGGAAATACATGTGGAATCTTCCCTTCTTGTGAGTTATTGTCTAATGATGCAATGAACACCCAGAAAAGACAGAAGATGCTTTGTGCTGCTAAATGGCAGAAGTCCAAAGATACAACAGGACAAGTTCTGCCTTTGGGTTTTCATGCAGAGCAGTGGCAACTCCACAGAACTGCAGTCGCCCTGGCTTATCCCATGGACACAGAGCAGTGCCCCTCTGCTCAGCAGCACCAAGCGCATTGAGAGCTGGCCCTGAGAGCAACGTGGGCTGATTGCAGCTGCCTAGGGAATCACCCCGGAGCTGCTGCTGCCCCAGTGAGCACAGCTCCAACAGCACCATCTGCTCATTCACCTTTTCCCAGACCATGAAAACAATACATTGAGAATGAGGCATCAGCATCAAAACGTACAGACAGCACCATCTTTTGGTGAGAAAACTAAGCATGTCTTTCCCTTCCACAGCCAAGCTTTTGGAAGTGTCTGCCATGATGCAATGCCTCATTTTCTACCTCTTTCAGTTGCTGTCTCATGAAGTTTTTGCAAGCTTGACTCTACTGGGGGGGAGGCAAATAGGTAGAAAAACCCTTTGCTTTATTCCCAGGAACACTTCTCTCTTTCTAGAGCCAGAGATGCACCGAGGCTGAAGTGTGGTGAGGGACTGGTCAGCAAGGGAGAGAACTCCCAAGGATTTCCTGTGATTGCAGCAATAAGCAGGAGACATTTGGCTGGGAGCTGTTGGCAGTGGGCTGACATTGAAGTCGGAGGGAGAGATCCACCCTTATTGATCAGCATCTACTCCACTTTATTCATCAATCAGGCACCTTTTATAACAGTGTTAATTCACTTCACGCATATTGCAAAATCTGAGCTCCTGATAGGTTGTAGAGAAAACTTCAGCTCCTCCTTTTGTTTACAATACCTGAAGTTAGTTCACTGAAACCAAGATCAGTGTTCACACCATGATATGAAAGGTTCTCAAAACCTTCATCTCTATTCCCAGAGTGGTCTGATCTCAGTAGCAGCAAAGGACAGAACGGTCTGAGAATCTTGTTGTCTATATAAAAGGTGGCTGAGAACCTTAATTATACAGAATCAAGCCTGGGAAAGGCTGCTTTTTTCCTTTAGCTGAATCCTTTCATGGCCTCTTTCTTTACGCCATGCTTGAACCAGGCTCTCCACAGGCTGAAGCTCAAAGGCAGCCAGTTTGTTGCAGCTGCTTCTGCAGAGCCCAGTCCAAAGGTGCCTTGTGTCTGGCACTGCCACAAAAACCTCTGAAGATGCAGCTTTTTGACCCAGGCTTGGTTTCATGTGTCAAGGGGTTGTTTTGCAGGAAGCCTCCCAGCTGATCCCAAAGGAAGGCTGCCCAAAAGCAGGGACTGGGGCTTCAGGAACAACTGACACATCTTGGTGACCCCCCAGATTTCAGCAGTCCATCAAATATTCCCTGCTCACAGCTGCCCAGGCTTGCTGCTGCCTCAGGAGCCATCAGGATCCATCCCAAGCCCTGCTGCTCACCTCATAGACATGGGGGGTGTTGACAAAAACGTTCCCAATGTTCAGAGTCTGAGAGCTGAGTTCAACCAAGGGTCCTTGGCCTTCCCCTCTGAGCTGCAGGGGCAGCCTGCTCTCACGGCCTGGGGAGAGATGTCCATTGCAGTACAATCATTCCCTCTGCTCCACTGCATTTTCCAGGCTGCCTCAGTGCTAGTCCCCGACTCTGAGCTGGACGCAACCAGCTCCTGATGCTGCAGGAGAAGATATGGACCCTTCTCTTCCCTCAGGACATATCCCCTGAGGCTGACTTGCAATTTCTAACCCATTCCCTGGGCTGCTTTCCAATTTGAGCCACCAGTTTGCTGAGTTTAAAACATCTCTGGTGCCTGTAGTGACAGGTCAGGGAGTAATGGGTAGAAATTGAAAGAAAGGAAATTTAGAATAGATATTAGGGAAGAAATTTTTCCTGTGAGGGTGGTGAGGCACTGGAGCAGGTTCCCCAGGGAAGTTGTGGAGGTTCCAGCCCTGCAAGTGTTCCAAGCCAGGCTGGATGGGGCTTGGAGCTACCTGCTCTAGGGGGAGGTGTCCCTGCCCATGGCAGGGGCCTTGGGACTGGATGATCTTTAAGGTCCATTCCATCCTTACCATACTGTGATTCTGTGGTTTCCTTCCCATGCACCTAGAGGAGCTTTGAAATCCATTCAGTGCAGGCACAAAGCTCCTGCCAAACAGAGTTTGGCAATTCCCAAACTCCCTGGCCCAGGAGCACAGGACTTTGTTGCCCAAGTGCTCCCCTTGTGACACTCAGCACTGTGTTCTGTTTCCACAGACTGAGAGCTGCAAGGTGACAACTGCCACACAGGGAGAGCAGCAGCTGCTGGCCAAGGCTGCTCCCTCTACCAACAGCCCGGGCTCAGGGGGGCTCAGCCCCCTCTGCTCTGCTGCTGTCTGGGCACTGGGAGGTGGTCCAGGCTCAGGGAGCCCATTTCTAACTCAGCTCCTGCTTCCTGATGATGGATCCATGGCAAATGGAGCCATCCTGGAGGCCAGGGGCCTGCAGGGGCTGAGTGCTTGTTCACTGAAGCTGTTCTGCTCTGGAGCTCTCTGGCCTTTGAGGGAATGCTGGCAAAGCCATGGCATGAAAACCTCTCCCTGCACTGCCTGGGCTGTTCTGGGATCAGTCAGGCACACACAGCATTCTGAGCCCTGGCCTGGCACGGGAGACTCCCTGGCAGCTGCAGGGCCAGGGGGGATGTGCCAGCACTGCCCTGCTGACCAGGGACCCTTCCCAGCACTTCCATGGGAGCCCAGTGGGCTCAGGCTGGCACCATGGCTTCACTGAGGGAGAGAGAGGCAGAGCAAAGGAGCTGCACCTGAGATGCTGCAGTAAGCCACACTTCCATACTCCAGTGCTTCCAGGGGTTTGAAGGTCACCTTGATTTCAGCCGAACAATTCGGCCCGATTTCTCCCTCCTACAGCAGAAAGAGACAGCAAAACATTGCTCTGCAAACTTCACATTGCTTGTTTTCAACACCCTCCTGTAAGCCTTTGTTTAGAGCATCAGTGATGAGTGAACAACACAAGGAGCCAAGGAAACACTCCAAACCCAGCCCAACACAGCTCTCAATGCTCAGCTGATCAGCTCCCACTCTCCACAATATTCCTGCTGCTCTGACACAAGCTCTTGGGCACATCATGCTGCTGTCATCTACAGTGATGCAACTGCCACTGTGCCCTGCCACTGTGCCCTTAGATGGGCCATAGCTGTAACCAAGAAGAGAACATGATCCCCTTCCTTGGAAATAAAAATATTAGTTTAACCTGTACTGAAAGAAAGCAGAGGCTGGCATTATTCTAGGGTTTACTCCAAGATGAGAAGGGATGTTGCACTGTGCACACACCAGGCATTCATCATCTCTCACAATGCCAGTGTTGGGAGTTTGGCTGGCTAAGGACTGGAAAAGTACAAAACCGTGGCTAATTCCAACTCCTGCACCTGCAAAGATAGCGTGTCCTTGGGCCTGGCTGTAGTAAGATAACAAACAGTGAAAGAGACATGAGAAAAGAGAGATGTAACCCCTTAGGGAATGAGGAAGAGTTCATGGTATAGTTTAACCAATAGATTGCTTGGCTTACAGAATATTCATAAGCTTATTATTTACTGTATAAGTGTTTGATACTTTCTTCAATAAACTGGACCGGGACCGGACTGGATGGGGCCTGTGATGAACCAACTGGTGTCCTGGTCCCCTTCCTTTGATATGCCAGTACTCAGAATCAAGGCTCTGGATGATGGGAGCACGTGGCAGTTTGCTTGCATCACCAGAAAAGGAAAAGGTTTTCTGTCCCTGTGTGCAGGACAACTCCAAAGGCCCATTTCAACCTTCCACCCTTGTGTCCAGGCTCACAGATGACGCTGGAAGGGACACTCAGAAATAGTGCAAGGCATGGTTACAGGAGGGGATTGGCATTTCTGTCATTAACCTTGGGCTGAATTTGGCCTACTTTTGCCAGGGAACAATTGCAAGCTTCAGGTCAGTGTGTGAGCTGGCAGTGCTCCAACAGCCTCGGGGGAGCCCCTGCCTACAAGAACTGCTCCCAGGGACACTGACAGGACACACAGGCACTGCCTTGAGCTCGAGCCTGGCAGCAGAGCTGGGCTTTGTCAGGCCCCCAGCCCTGCCTGGAGCCTGCAGGGCACAAATGCTTTCAGCAGCGAGCCCTGCAGCCTCACCAGAAACTCCATGTCCTCCCTGCCAGCACATGGAGCCAGCTGAGGATCTCCCAGTGACCGCAGCCGGGGAAGGGGTGGGTGTAGGGAGTAGGGTGGGTGGGAGGAGAAGGAGGAGGAGGAAGAGAAGGAGGAAGAGAATGTTCTCAGCTATCACTTACCATTGGCTCAATGAAAAAAATGTCATCAGAGAACAGCATGGGGTCGTCTTGCACCTTTGCCATCTTCTCCTGGACCATGCTGCTCAGGAGGGCACTGTGATCTCCCTTCACCTTCTCTGTTTCTTTCTCCTCTGGGAAGTTTTCCTGGGACACCTCTTTGGGCAGCCACAGCAAACACTGCCTGCAGCCCCAGGGAGAGACAAGGCCAGCAGATGGTTTCATGAGCCACAGATTTGCAGAGAGAAGTGTGAGCGCAGGAGAGCAAAGCACTTGGGGAGGAGCAGCAGCAGCTCGCCAGCAAAGGCTGAGCCCAAGCCACGAGGGTCCCACAGGGATCAGAGGACAACTTGCTGTTCCCTGGCCCAGCAGGGAGTTTCACTCCACACCTGCAAGCTCAGCAGAGGTTTCCAAAGCCAGAATCCCTCCAGAGAACCTCCTGCCTCAAAGCCTCTGCCACAGCTGAGGGAGAATCAACCAGCCATTTCAAGTGGCTTTTCCTCCCACTGAGCTGCTCGGGGGGGCACAGAAAGATCACAGAGCACCCACTGCAGCACTTCCCTGGCAAGGGGAGACAAAGCTGGCTTGCAGCTACGTGTTAGCAGCATCACTCTTTGTTCCTTCCATTTCGGACCTACCCAGTTTCCTACTCTGCCTTTCACAAGAGCAAAAGAAGATAAGAGAGACAAGAGCCCAATTAGAACCTGGAGGAAATCCAGTCATCACAATCAACCTTTCCTTCCCAAAATGCCATCCCTGGTTGGAGTAGAAATGACCTGGAATGCTGAGTGCTGAGCTCCTGAAGCCCAGGGATACACACCCCAGTGCTGGGCATGGTTTACTTGGCCTAAACCATTCAAAAGCACCAACATCCCCTTAGGCCACATGTTAGCTCAGTCGTGGGCCTGTATCTCACTGAAATGCATCTTTCAAACCAACCTTCTCTTCTCTTCATTCTCTTCTTCCTCAGTCGCAAAAGCCTTCCACTGGAAGTGGGCTGTGATGTTACTCCTGTTTTCAATGAACAGGGTTCTGTGGCTTGACATGCTGGTGAAAGTCTTGTCAAGCTCCACGGAATTTGTGCTCAGCCCAATGTTGACATCTACAGCTTCTCCCTGGAGCTTTGTGTGGATTCTTTCTTCACCTGGAACAAAGCAAAGGGGAGTCTTTGCTCAGCTCACTGGCTGATGGAAGCACAAGGAACAGAGCAAAGCACAGGGCACAGAAGAAAGTGTCCCAGTTTTGCGCTGAAGGAGCAGTTCTGTGGACCACTCCATTGATCACATCCTTCAGCTCTGTGTGTACAGCGTGAGGATGTCCTGGGCACCTCCTAAAACACCTTATTTCTGAGGGTGTTTGTAGAGATTTGGCCCCAAGGTGACAGGATGGACAGGGAGATTGGTCCATGTGCTCCGGTGACCCACTCAGATCACCGGGATTTCTGCATCCAAGTCCTTCAGGTGACAGGGCTGAGGAGCCCTGCTCAGTCCTGCCTTGCCCAGGCTCTCCCCAGGCATCCCAGGAGACTCCTGTCTCTCCTGATCCCTTGGATCCCTTCTTGCTGACCAGCAAATATGCCTGGGGACAGGTGGGCAGCAAAAGGAGGCCCAGAGGAACAAGTGAAGTGACAGCCCACAGCAGGAGGGGACACAGGTGAGGAAACACAACCAGCCTGGCTTTGCAATGTGACAAACCACTACAGAATGAGCACCATGAAAATCATCTCCCTGTCCAAACCCACAGCCACACCAGTCTTTAAATATTTTATACTGTTCTGATCTGAAAAACCAAGCTGGAGCATTGCAAATCAAATAAGAAAGGGACAAAGGAAAGATTAGTGAGTACAGAGCAGTTTCTACATTAAGACTGAATGGGATCCCTCAGTCTAGAAATCAAATGGGAGATAGATGTGAGAGGTTTGCAACAGCTTGAACAGCCTGGGAAATGGGGACAGGGAAAAAATTGTTTTGATTTGTCACAAAAAAGGAACTTGAGGGCCTGAAAATGTTGTTAGACAGAAACTACATCTATGTGTAAGGGCCACATAGAAAAAGGGTCTGTGGCATGCCAATGGAGAAGCAGCATATGGGCAGAGGTGTGCAAGAAATCCATTGCATTGGAGAGAGTCTGATGGAGACCTCACCTACAGCACTGCCCAGGAATCAAATACAACTTCACCCAGGCACAGCCACACCGTAGTGGAGAATCAGGGATCCTCCTTCCTCCACTCAGCAACTGCCAGTAAAACAGGAGGCCAAAATCTTTGCCTGTCAGAGGGGATCCACTTTCTGATCCACAGCCAAGGAGTTCTCAGTTTGCTTTGGGGTAAAGGTGAACAGGGGAGGCACCTCTGGAGGGAATGCAGGGACGGGACAGAGGGAGCCATCTGCAGAACCGTCCTGTGCCCTGCAGGGCCCAGCACTCACCTGAGCTGCAGCACACGGCCAGGGAGCCGCAATGGGCACCGCTGGCCAGCGGGTGAAATGCCACTGTCACCTGCATGGTGTCACCAGCGCCCAGAGCTCCTGTGGCCGGCACCACGGAGAAAGGACTGCAACACAGAGAGAGGGGTCAGGCCTGGGGACACCTGGCCATGAGATTCCTGCTGCACTGCAGCTCCCTGCAGCTCCCTTGGGCAAGCAGGGAGCAAACCAAGCACAGGCAGCACAAGAGACAGAACAGACAGGATCACAAACAGCCACTGAGCCACTGCTGACAAGATCCAGCCCTCACAAGATCCTGGGGGGAAAATGACCTCAGCTCCCCACACTCTGCATCCAGCTCTCTGCAATGAGGCCCAAGGCTCCCACTGCCAGCAATCCCATCAGAGAATGCTTTGTGAAAAGCACAGAGAGGCTTCAGAGCTATCTGCATGCACAACTTGACACTGATTGCCTCAGGAATTGCTCTTTTCCTGCTGCCTATAAACCTCATCTCAAGAGATGCAAATGGTAGGGCACTCCCTGTCCTGCGAGAGTACAGCCTAGGAATCAGACAAGGAGAAGGAACTTTTCTGTGAAGACCAAGAATAGTTCCCGTTGAACAACTGTGAACCAGAGCCTGCTCCCTCTATTCTTGCACTGGCACGATGAGAACCTGAACGTGGCCGAGGTGAGGTTTGGTGTGATGCTGCCGCATCCCTGGCACCTCGCAGGCTCCAGCCTCCCCTGGCCTTGGCACAGGGAGCCGGCTCCCGTGTGACTCACCTGGGCTCTGGTGCCACCTGCGGCTCTCTGCCGCTCTCCAGGCCTCTTTCCAAGCCCTGCTTTGTGCGGCACGCTTCCTGAGGAGGAGGGACCTTGAGGAGTTGCTGATGAAGGCGCGGCGGATGAGGTTCGCTGAGAGCCTGGTAAGGGCAGCCCGGGAGCCCGAGCCCTGCTCCCGGTGCTCCGTGCAGGGGCCTGGCCGCTGTGGCCCTGCCCAGCGCCGCAGCAGGGCCCGCCAGCCTGCGCCCCACACGCCGCTCCCTGCCCTGGCCCGTGCGGGCCGGCTCGGCCGGTGCTGGGGGCAGGGAGAGCCCGGCCGAGGGGCAGAGCCCGTGCTGAGCCTTCCCTGTCGGTGCTCCCCGCAGCTGCTGCAGGACGAGAGCCGAGCGGCCGAGAGCCCAACGAGGACCCTGCGAGAGGCGGCCCTCAGGTTCATGGGTGAGCCAGCAGCCCCGCGCCCCTCCCTGCCCCCGGCCCGGCTGCTGCCCTGGCTACAGCGGGAGCCACGCCCGGGCCGCTGCAGCCGGCTGGGATGGCCCTGGCAGGAGGCTTTCCTTGGATTCCCTCAATCTGGCCTCTGACCTTGGCTCTGTTCCTCTCTCTTCCAGCTCTTCTCTTCAAGCCCTCAGGGAAGACAAGAGTCCATCCTGCATGAACACATGGATACAGATGAAATTCAAAGGAAGATCTGCAGAACTTCGTTTGTCTCCTGCAGCAGATGTACCTGTACCGGCCTCCTTCGATGATTTCCAGTTCCCATCGAAGATGGGACCGCCTGCAGAGCAGGGTGGACCAGCTGGAGCTCCAGGCACAGCTCTGGCTGCTCAGAGTGAGCCTGTGGAAAGCTCCAGCAGCTCCTGCCATCTCTCTCCCTGTTGGCAGCTCCCTCCCTGCAGCCCTCAGGCCCTGCCCATCCCCTTTTCTGCCTCCCAGCTCACCCCTTACCTTCGCTTTCCCTTAATAAACTGTTTGGGTTTGCTTTACCCGTGTCTCTGTGGAGCTGAAGCAGCGCAAAACCTGAGCCCGGGGACACGCAGGGCCCTGCTGCCCTTGTCTTCCGTGCTGTGTTCCGGGCACGGACAGAGAGAAAAAGAATAAAATGGGATTGGACTTCTTCTCAGGAAGAAGCATTGCAATTGCTGATTCTTGAAGTGACAGCTCACCAAGCACTGGACCCTATCCATCTTAGAGATCCCTTTCAGGTGGAGTGGGGATTTGCCTCCTCACTGCCTTCAGTACACATTTGGCAGCAGGGTCCTGAGGGTCTGACAAAGCCTGTTGGTTTTTATTCCTGTGGTTTCAAAGATGCTGAGGAAAGGTACACTACCTGGGAAGGCGGGGTGTTTGTGGTTACCTGTTACATCTGCTCCCTATTGTATCTGTTTCCCCCCCCCACCCTCACAATTTTCAGTAATAAAAACCTCTGAGTTAGCTGGAGCCTTTGGGATCTCCCCAGCATAGCAGGCGGACCCTCGGCTGGACTGCACCAAAGGACTTCGTCTCTGCGTTGGTAGCTATATCCCCTCTCTCTCTCTCTCTATCTTTTTCTCTCCCTTAATCCCTCTATTGCATTTTTGCTGTAGTTATTTCAATAAAATCACATTTGATTTGGTTATCACTGCAAACCCCCTGGTACCGTGTTGGTTTTTGCACTCTGAGATCATTCCTACCAACCATCAGGTCATCTGTCCACTAGGAGGGACCCTGACAACAAGTAACCAATCAGGGAAGGGAAGGGAGTGAACTAAACATGACAAGCAACAGATGAGAACCAATAAACATGAAGTAAGGGAGGGGCCCCGGGACCTCAGCCAACCACAACCCCCAGAGGGGAGAAGATTCTGGAAACCTGGGAGGAGTGGGGGGGTGATTGACTGGGGGTGGCCCAGGGAGGAGAAACCAATATACATATAAAGGAAGAAGAGGGAGGAGAAATTATATAACCAAAAGGACTGACAACCCCAATGGCGGGAGTTGCCATGGGAACAACAAAACTGGCTGGGCTAAACTGGGGGAGGGCAGAACCATTTACATTAAACAGCGGGAAACAATACATAAAATGGGGGAGTAATACAATAAACTTAACACACACATCACAATACCGGGGGTCTCCCTTCACAAAGAACACAAAGATATTCGCCTTGCAAACACCAAATAATTGTGATTTATTCATTGGGCCTTGTTGTGGAGGTCTCTCCCCCCTCAGGAACAGGAGGTCTCCCCTCACACAGAACACACAGACATTCCCCTGGAAGGCCCCCCAAAAAATCAGAATTCGGTCATTGGGCCTGGTTCTGGGGGTCTCCCCTCATACAGATCGTGCAGATGTTCTTCTCTGACAAAACTCCACAAAAATGGGATTCAGCCCTTGGGACCAGTCTCGCGGTCTCTCCTCACATCAACACGCAGCCATTCCCCTGGAAAACACCAAAATATTAATTGGGCCCAGTCCTGGGGGTCTCTCCTCTCAGGAACTGGGGGTCTCCCCTCACGCAGAACACACAGATGTTTCCCTGATAAACCCCACAAAATCAGGATTCAGCCATGAGAGGCAGTCCTGGGGATTTCCCCTCATGCAGAACACATGGATATTTCTCTGGAAAACCCTCAAAAAATCGAGATTTATTCATTGGGCCTAATCCCAGGTGTGTATCCCCTCAGGAACCGGGGGTCTCCCCTCACACAGAACATGCAGATGTTTCCCTAACAAAACCCACCAAAATGGGATTTATCCCTCAGGGGCAGTCCGAGGGGGGGTCTCCCTTCACACAAAACACACAGATATTCCCCTGGAAAATCCCCAAAAATAATGATTTAGTCATTGGGCCTGATCCTGGGGGTGTCTCCCCTCAGGAACTGGGGGGTCTCCCCTCATGGAGATGTTTTTTCTGACAAAACTCCCGGGAACCACCAGGACCCACTGGGATCAGCCCCGGGATCAGCCCCGGGAGCGGCAGGAGAGACTCGAGACACTCTGCCTGTGTGAGAGCCCCCCAGGAAACGGGACTGAGCCCCGAATATAGGGAGACCCCAAATGGGAAAGGGACACCCCTCAAAAATAGGGATACCCCAAAAACAGGGACAGCCCCCCAAAAAATAGGGACAGTCCCATCATTAGGGACACACCCTCAAATATGGGGACAGCACCCCCAAAAACAGGGACAGCTCTGCAAAAACGGGACACCCCCATGGGAAAGGGACAGCCCCCCGGGGATGGGACACCCCCAAACATAGGGACAGCCCCGAATACAGGGACAGCCCCCCCAAACACAGGGACACCCCCACGCGGGAATGGGACACCCCCAAAAACCAGGGACACACCCTCCCCCCGCAGGACCCCGCCCCCCAAATAAGGGACACCCCCAAAATGGGTACCATCCCCCCACGGGACACCCCAAAACGGGATCCCCCAAAAAAGGACAGGCCCCCCAAAATGGGACAGCGCCCCCAAAATGGGACCCCCAAATAGGGGCAGCCCCCCCAAACAGGACCCCCCAAGATTGGACAGCCCCCCCAAAGGTGGACAAGCCTCCATGAATGGGACACGCCCCCCGTGGGACCCCCCAAAAAGCCAATCCCCTTAAACAGGGACTCCCTTCCAAACTGGGACCCCCAAAAAGGGAACCCTCCTAAAAACCGGGACCCCCTAAAAACGGGACAGCTCCCAAAACTGAAGCCTCCCTAAAATGGGACCCCCCCAAAATGGGTGTGACAGAGGTAAGAGAGAGGAAGCCTGGAAAACAGCACTGCACAACAGGCAAGAGCTCTCACTCCCCAGCAGCTCTGTATTTTTAGTGAGCATCACATGAGCAGCTCAGAGAAATCAGAGGTTTCATATCAAAATCTGAAGACCTCACTCTGAAAATACGAGGGGAAAGCACAGCCCCTGCTCAAAAAATCCCTTCTGAGGGTTAAAACACTGAGGGGCTGGAATGGAATCCATTTAGCCCAATCCTCTGCCAAGGCAATGGCACCTTTCCTTCTTTTTGGCACACAAGTGCCAATAACCTTAAATTAGTACTTTCCTTCTTTCCCTTGCTTATCTCTTACCACCTCTTTTCTTCCCTTCTGCTGCTCCTTTTTAAAATTCTCCTCATCCTCACATTCCCACCACCTTCCTCGCTCTCCCGTGCCATCTGACGCCTCACCCTCCTGGTGTCTGTTCCCAACTGGACCCCAAATCTCGGGGGCTCCTCGAGAGAGAGGTGGAGCTCCAGCATACAGAATGACTGGGGGACTGGAGCATCCTCCTCTCGAGGGAAGCTGGGTCTGCTCGGCCTCGGGAAGAGATGAGTGAGAGGGTCCTTCGTCCCTTCATCTCTTTGGCACATGCACAAATGTCCAAAAAAGGTGTCAGGGTCTGCTTGGTGGGGCACAGCAATGCGACATGAGGCAAGGGGCAGAAAACGATGCCCTGGAAGTTCCATCTGAACACGGAGTTTTGTCAGGGTGGACATGAGGGAAAGGTTCTTCCCCAGAGGGTGGTGGGGCACTGAACAGGCTCTGCCAGAGCTCCAGGAGGGTTTGGAGAGCGCTCCAGGGATGCCCAGGGTGGGATTGTTGGGGGGTGTGTGCCGGGCTGAGGTGGGACTGGGTCCTGGATCCTGTGGGTCCCTTCCAGCTCAGGGGATTCCGTGATTCTATGATGACCTTTTTCGGAGAACACTGAACACACAGCCCATAGAGGGTGTGTAGCGGAGCTCACCCGTCCCGTCCCGGCAGAGTCTGTACGATCCCGTGTCCCGGGCTCTGAGGCGGGACAGGATGACCACTGTGGCCCCTTCCACCCTGCCCGGTGCAACCTCCAAAGCCCTCTGTCCCTTCCACGGGCTGACACCTTCCCTCCCCCCGGGCTGGGGCTGCCCCCTCCCGCTCCCGGGCGAGCCGGGGCCGGGCCCCGCTGGCCGTACCTTCAAGGCAGGCGGCGGCGTCCATCCATCGCAGCAGCGGCCCCGCGCCCAGCTGCCCGCGGGGCCCGGAGTCGGCCAGCAGCACGGTCCGGCACATGCACGCAGCCATAGGGGAACGCTGCCCGCTCCGCCCGGCACCTCGACCAGAACCCGCTGTCGCCGCTGCCGCCGCCGCCGCCGCCGCCGCCGGCGGCCCTCAGGGGCAGAATCGCCTCCGCCGGCCTCCCGCGGAGGCGGGACGGGCTGAGGGGAAAGGGGGCCCGGGATCAGGGGAAAATGAGCCCGGGCTGAGGTGAGAGGGAGCCCGGAGTGAGGGGAAAGAGAGCCCGGGCAGAGGGGAAAGGGAGCCCGGGCTGAGGGGAAAATGAGCCCGGGCTGAGGGGAGAGGGAGCCCGGGGTCAGGGGAAAGAGAGCCAGAGCCCGGGATGAGGAGAAAGGGAGCCCGGAGTGAGGGATGAAGGGGTACGCAGGGTGAAGGAAAGAGTGGGATGGGGCTGACATGAAAGGAGGGCCCGGGGTGAGGAGAAAGGGGCCAGGGGTGAGGCGCTGAGGGGAAGAGGATGTCTGGGGCTGTCGAAGGAAGGATCCCAACATGGGGCTGAGGGCATAGAGGTGGCAGGGAGGGAAAAGGGATGAGAGTAAGGGGGTGTTGCCAGTGTTGAGGGGAATCATGGAAGGAAACTTAAAGCCCTCCCACTGCCAGCCCTGCCATGGCAGGGACACCTCCCACTGTCCCAGTGTCCAGTCTGGCCTCGGCCACTGCCAGGGACGCAGGGGCAGCCCCGGCTGCTCTGGGCACCCTGTGCCAGGGCCTGCCCACCCTGCCAGGGAACAATTCCTAATTGCCAATATTCCATCTTCACCTACTATCTCAGTTTGAAGCCATTCCCCCTTGTTCTGCCACTGCCTGCCCTGGTACAAAGTCTCTCACCAGCTCCCTTTAGATCCTTTAGGTACTGGAGGGTGCTCTCAGGTCTCTCTGCAGCCTTCACCTCTCCCGGCTGAGCAGCTCCAGTGAAGGTGCTGGTTGTGTCCAGGGCACCAGGGACTGGATGTGTCCTCCACTCCTGTTCCAGGACTCCTGAGGTCACCTCACAGCCTGGCAGCAGCCACAGCTGGGTTTGGTCTGTCCACTGTCACTGAAATGCCCCAAATTCATACTTTCATTCTTATTTCTCTTTTGGAGTCGTGCCCTCTTGTGTTGTCACCAACTTGACATTCCAGCAGATGCATCCAGGGCAGACATGTTCCCATTCCAAAGGCAGCGGAACCAGCATGGATGTTTGGATTCCCACCTCTGTGGCCACAGCCCTGGTCACTTATTCCTGCACGAGTCAACAGAGAGCCCACAGAGCCCTCCTTCTCTTACCTCCTCCTCCTCCTCACACGGCTGGTAAGGATACTGCTGCCCCTGCGCACTGTGAAAATACAAGCTCTGCTGAGGAAGAGCTTGTGAGCTGTCAGGAGGGTGAAGGTTTTACTTTTGCCATGGATAGTGTTATTGCTGCTGAAGGCTCAGCCACTTTGGGGATGCTCAGTGCCTGGGCTTGTCAGTGTTGGTGAGGCAGATGTTTTACTGCAATGTAGCAGAGGGTATAAACTGTAAATAGTCTTCAGGAAAGAATGCAAGGCTTATATTTGACTGTTGTGCCGTGTGGTTTCACGGCAGCACCAGGACTGTTTTCTGTAGCCCTTCCTTACAACCTTTCCTCCTGGTGGTTACTGTTCCAGAGAGGGCTTCCCACCTTTCTCAGAAACATACATCCATGAGTTTACATCGTGAACACTTGTTCATTTAAACATTGTTAAAGATCCAGCTTTAATCTGTAACAGCCAGGAAAATTTGGATTTTAACTGAGTTTCTCAGAGCAGTAGGAGTTCTTTTCCCACACGGTCTGTTACTGTCACTGCACGGCTATAGCACTATCTCTGTTTCTATGCACATACTCGTTTTATCAAGCAACACCACGGCTTTATCGTCTCACTTGTTACACTTCAGAAGACACTGGCTCTGAAAATGTTGTGCTATTCCCTACATTTATTTTCATTCTGTTGCTTAAAAAAAAAAGCTGGTATCTCTCTCCTTCTCTGGCTTCTGTGAAGGGGAAAAAACAGACTCTTGTGGCCGTGAGACATCTTGGCCTTGTTATCTGAAGGGAGTGTGTAAAAGGTTTGCACCCAGTGTTTTCCCTATCCTCAACTGCTCAATCCAGATGACAAAACCTCAAATTACCAGTTTCTCACACTGTGGATCCTAAATACTAGAAGAAAAGGTCTGTAAACAGAACATTTTCCTATTAAAAAAACCCTTACATTGCATTTTGCCTGCCCAGGGCAGTAATTTGTAAATTTGTTTTCAGGTTTACCTTGTCATGCTCAGGCATTCTCTAAGATAATGCTGTTTGTTTTTCTGTTGAACGCAGTCCCAGTGATCAGGTGCCTGGCCTGGTATAGATCTCTTGTTAGCTGTGAGATGAGGAGCTACAAAGCTGCTGGAGTCACAGGGGAGCAAAGTGAAATCGAAATCGGCTCACGTGAACAACCTGCAGCGTTGGGGTGAGGGGAAAGAGGAGCAGCTGGAGCAAGGGAAAGCTGCTGCTTCAAAATCACACCTCTGATGTGCACAAAGCCCTTGGCCTTCAGGGAAGGATTCGGGCAGGGGGTGTCCTGTGGGGAGCAGGGATACAAACAAGCAGTGCCCGTGGCACACACACCTGGGCAGTGCAGCCAGGGAACTCACACTCTGAAATGAGCTTTCCCAAATGATTCTCTGCTTTCACAAGCTGCATTTACTCTGCCCTCCAGCTACAGAGAGAGAAGCTAAAGGAGTGTAATGGGCTGCAAAGGAACCACTGAAGCTGACTCCTGTAGTTCCTTACAGAGTCTTCATTGGACTAAAACAGTGTTTTACAGCTTTTGGTGCTCAAGTAATATTTGCCAAGTCGTACTGTTCTCCTTTCACTGCTGAAAAAGAGAAATTAAGCTGCTGGCACCAGTGTGGCGGTTTCAGTTTGAAACCAGGTAGAAACATTAATTTCATGTAGTGGTTTTGCTTTGCTAATTTGAGATTTTACTAATTTTGAGATTTCCTGGCTGAGGTACTAAAGAGTGTGGTGGGTTTGGTGTTGGTTAATTATTAGTGTAGGTCACTAATAATGGTTTCCCACTTTCTGTGGCACAGCTACAGCAGCACCTGTGGCACCATCGAGGTACTGGACCTAAGGCACCCTTGTGAAAGCACCTTTTGTGCATCTTTTCTACTTAATAACAACAAGCTCAGTCTTAGATGTGAATATATCTGTGCAGTAAAGCCATTAGAGCAAGCAAGAAGTGCTCCAAAATGCATAGTTTTGGGAACGTTTTAGATACAGATGTCAGCTAGCGCAGTAAATCAACTGCAGTATAGAGCTGTGCATTCTGTATACTTTCAGCATACTTCTATGTTCCAGAGACAAATGTATTATTCCCTGAAGTTATAAATGTTTTTGTATGCTTCTTTCATAACCCTAGTTAGTTATGGAAAAAAGGTGTTTGGTTGCAGGGTTTTTTTGGGACACAGCTTGTGAAAATACAACTACTTCTTGTAAAATGAAACTTTATTCTAAAATGTATCCAAAATTGCAAGACACAAGCACCATTAAACAGATAAATAGACATATATTTATATACAGAGAGCATCAAAACACAAAACAATTGTTAATATAATTCTTATACCATTTTAATGAGTATCCATCAATAAAACTTTACAATTTAAAGGAGACTTTTCAGTTGCAAAACAGTTGTAAAATCATATGTATAAATTATGTTTACTACAATTCCAATAACAGAGGCAAAGTAAAATACAAAAATAATAATCAATACTGCAAATTCAAATACAAACCCCAAAAGTAATGCTGCACAGGTACGTATGTACACTGGATGAATTCATGCAGCCAGGCAGTGCAACAAATTAACTGCTGAGTTTAACTTATCACAAAATGGAACCACCATGTCGAAAAACAGAAGAAAATATACTTTTGTAATAAATCATAGTGCATTTTGAAGTTAGACTTTATAAAATGATTGTTGAGTGATATACTTCTAATATTCCCCATGTGATCTGAGATCCCCCCAACTCCTTTTTTCACAAAATAAAATACAAATGACAAAAGCTAAAAACCCCACTGTAGAACAGAGTCTGATGTACTGGTACCATCTTGAACGCATTTGTTTTAATTCTCGGTATCAGACTTGTTTGCAAGTGTCCATGTCCACAGGGACACGAGTTTTTCCTTGCTACCAGGAGTAAATCTTTCACGCTCCAATGCTATCTCCATAAACTGCATCTCACACGATGCTTGGACTGCACTGGTTTGAAGAGACACAGCTGAGCCTTGAGAAAAGAACCCTTAAATCCCTATGAAGCACAGAGAGAGTAAATGGAGGATAGAGAGACCTCATTATTCCTGAAGCTCCTATCCCTAATTGCTTTAATTACATAAACAGAGATTAACATAAGAGGCTTTTATGGCTTGGGTGAAATTTCTGCTCATTTGCTGGGCAAGTGCAAAGCCCGTGTCTCTCCACAGGGCTTTGCCTTTCACAGTGCAGAGGGCTACAGACTCTTTTGGTTGGTGAAAAGAAGCCTCAGGTAACTATATAGAAAAATACCTCTGCAGTGAAAATGTGGTAAAGAAACAGAAACTCAGAACCTCTGGAAAACTGTGACTTCTTGTGTAACAAAAACATGGCTGTCACCTTTCAGGTCTGTGTTGGTTGGTATAGCATGAACACGTAGATAAAACTGGTTAAGTGTCAAAATTATATGAGATACAATTACACAGTCTGACACTTTTTTCTTAAAATCTTAAGTGATAAGCACGCTCAGTGTTTTCACTAGGAAGTTACTGCTAAAATGCTACATTTCGTTGCTGAAAAGACATTTATAGCAGCCTGTAAACTACTGAAGAGTTGCTTCCTGCATCCTTTGTGCTTCCAAAACCCCCCTTTGAGCCATCACTAACTTCTGAGTTAATGGGAGTTTGGAGCAAAAAAGGGATGCGGAAAACCACCTGTATTGGGTAAATAATGTAGCAATTTACACAGCAGCTCTTCAGATCTTCCAACATGCAAGCACGTGTAGAGAGAAGCTAAGAGACAGCATGCACTGCAGTGTTATGTCATTGTGCTTATGTCTGCTGAGGGCACTATGGCATTTTCACTCAGAAAAACAGAAATGTTAGCCCCAGGAGACTAAAAGAGCCAATATTAATGAAGCCATCAGCTACTGTTGCAGTAAAGAACACCCCAAAAGAGGGAGGAAGTTCATCTGCTCGTAGCATATACATACTGAAGCTGAAGAGAATTATAAAGGCACAATACAAGCCTATATTTCTGGTAAATTATATATATTCATAAATTTCTGCTCATACCACCTCAAGATAGTGAATGGTACAATAATAACTGAAGGTACAAACGTTAATTGAAAGTGAAGCTCTACAAATAAAGGACTGTTGGAGAACATAGCTCATTACTTGCTACATTTCTACTCTTCCCAGGTGGTGAGCTCATCTACCTTTCCTCCACTGGCTGGCAACAACATGGTGACCCAGTGAGAAAACTGGAGCACCGTCAGATGACAGACAGAATGGCTTTGTGCATCTGAAAAGGTGTCAGTGAGTGGCTGCCACAACAATCTTTCCCACTGCTTTACCCTTGGCTCAGAATTCACAGAGAAACCAGGAACAGCAACTGGAATTTCACACCCATTTTCACGCAGAGCTAAGGCTGAAATAACCCATGAAACTAGCATTTTGGTTAACTTCAGCACTCAAAAATATTGAACAGCAGAGCAGGAATTGTACCAGCTCATCATAAGAAACAAATCTCAATTTTTCTATTCACGGCTACACAAGATCTGTATCATTTCCAACAGCAAATGACTCACAACTTCGGAAACGAAGTGAATGGATCAATACTGCTCCTGTTAAACTCATAAAAAGTGACACCCACTTTTGTGTGATGAAATTACAGGGCAGCTGTGGAGGCGACTGCTGTCCCAGCCCAGCTCTGAGAACGTGGACGCCCAATGAAGATTGAAGGTGCAGCTACATTTGAGTTTTAGCCTGGAGCTGTTCCTCTCTCGCCACAACAACGGGCACAACTGCTGTCAGGATTTCGTACCGCAGGTAATGGGGAAGGGATTGAGGGGAACGAGAGGAGGAACCTGCTGGAAGCAGGCTCTGCTAACCCACAGTAACTCTGCCTGCAGATCTGCTCTATCTGTCACGGGATATTCCCTCATTTCCAAACCAGCACACCAAATCCCAACACACTTATCGCACATTTCCCTCACAAAACCTATCATAAACTGCCATTACTACATGTATTCTCACAGTCCTCAACCACGACCTCATGGATTTATTCCTTAAAGCTCTCAGGAAAGGAATCTTTAGCTACACCTGGAAAGTATGAACATTAATATCTTAGTTACGAGCTCACAGCTGAATTTAAAAGCTGTATATGCTATTGCTGGTGTTGATTGATCTATGCAATGGTTCTACCCTGCGTTGCTTCCAAAGAAAATCAGTGCAGGTAACAAGGAAGCCCACTCTGAGAAATAAAGGCGAGGTTTCCTAGGCAGGGGTAATCCCTCTAGAAATGTTTCAACAATTTGCAAGTTCAAGCTACAGCTGTTCATTAAAATTGAAGCAAAATAAAGAACATAGCACTACAGGGCAGAAATCTCATGCTTGAGATTGAATTCAGAAAGTCATCTGTAAGACACTCGGATTCAGGTTCAAAGGAGCTGCATTATTCTTGCCCATTCCAAGCTCAAATAAATACAAGTTTGTGTAGAGGTGTGAGAAGCCAATTGTACACACTTGGATTCATCCCACCTAATTCCAGCCGTTCATCAGTGGTGAGGGCAAATGATGCCACAATGCAATCTTCCAGAGGCATCTCCACTCGTGTCCCTCCTCTGACTCTCACAGGAGACCCAGGCTGTAATTTTTAGCCAGCTGAAATTAGGGCAGGATGAATCAGGCCACAGCATGGAGCGGAAACAAGTCTGATGGGGTGGCACAGTATCACCATGACAATCCGGCCTGTCCCAGGCCTGTCTGAGGCTCCCAGCCAGACACGCTGTGGGTCAGTGACCCACGCCAGCCGTGCCTTTGCAGCTCACAGTCTGGCAAGGAGCTCATCACACACTGAACAGTGAGGCTTGAGTTCATGACGATCCCCCAAAGCACGACCTGGAGCTGCCTGGGACTGCACAGGGCCTGCAGCCCTCCCAGGCAGCCCAGAGGCCGCCCTGCAGAGTTCCACTCAGGGTCTGCAGGGGTTTGCAGCCAGAGTGGTCACTCATCCGAACACACCACGCACACATGCCCACGTGTCCGTGGTGCTGTGGGAGTTCTGCATCCCCACGCCTTGGCTAGGGCGTGGGCTGGCTCTTGGCAGGAGCTGTCGGTAATGAGGATGAAGCACACACTGAGGAGAAATACAGCGTTCTGAAACACACATTTGTGAGATCCCCAATAGTATCAATAGTAACGATTAAGGTCAGAGGCAGTATCAAGTTTTGCATGCACTTTCTACATTAGTTTTTATAGAGACAAGTTTCATTCTTGCTGGTTTGTTTGCAAAATTACTGAGGTTTCCTTTACTTCCAGAGACTGGAATATTCAACATTAGTTTCATTTATGATGTTGAAAGTCATTCTTTGTCTAAAATACACCTACAAATGCTTGAGATTATGGGACAGGGATTGCCCTGTTGTAAAGGGCTGAAATAACTGTAGAAATA
This sequence comes from Zonotrichia leucophrys gambelii, assembly GCF_028769735.1. Lineage (NCBI taxonomy): Eukaryota > Metazoa > Chordata > Aves > Passeriformes > Passerellidae > Zonotrichia > Zonotrichia leucophrys. Next base: position 74,886,859 of record NC_088200.1, on the reverse strand, counting down.
TTTTTTGATCTTAGAAATACAGGGAATTTATCTACAAATTGGACTGTAAGCATGAGGAACACTTATTGCAAGTTCTCAAAGTCTTACATGAAAGGGTGAAGGTGCAAAGTCGTTAAGACTGCCTTAATTCTAAAGATTAGCCTACTCATTTAATTCAACTATCAATAGAAACACAGAATTTAAAGTAATCCAAGTAAGAATCCCCTTCAACTTTCCAAGCTTCTTCGCTTTTCCCATCATTGCCTTTCAGACTAGACAGGACTTGAAATTCTGATGTCAGAAACCAGCAAAGAACACACAGACATTTTCAGGTCTTTGTTGTATATCTTAAAATACTGTAAAAAAAGAATGCAGAGTCCCAGAATTCAGGTTATTTTTCTCTCTCAGTAACCAGACAGAGAGTTCGAATCTCCTTAAAACACCACCTCAAGTAAAGCCTATGGTGGGTGGGGACGAGGACACAATGCAGGGGCAGAGCTGTGCCTCTCATGTGCCCCTCGAGATGGGCTTCTGTCCTGGCACTGCTGCAGTTTGTGGGGAATAAAAACACACCAGCTCACACATCTTTGTAAGGCAGCAGCCTGCCCAGGCGCTGTGCCTGGGGCACCCCTTTGCCAGGGGACACTGCACAGCTGGGACACCTCTCTGCACACCTGGGGTGCCCCAAAACCTGCAGCTGCCTGCTCCAATCCAATCCAATCCCAAGCTCTCAGAAAAGCATATGAACTGGGTTGAATTCTCTGACATTACATTTAATATTTCTGCAAATGGCTTATAGATCTGCTGTTTGAAATAAATTCTGAAACCACTAAGCGTGCTTAACAGAGCTTCAACTCTATGTGGACAGCGAGTTCAGAGGACAGAACAAGGACTTTTGCAGTATATAATACACATGGCTGTACAGTCAAAGGCCACCTCTTGCTTTAAAACAAGAATTTACAGTAGCAAGCAGTGGTGGCAAGATTCCTTACACAAACCCTACAGGAATTTACAGGATATGCATGGATCACCGAGGTTATAACACCAGCAATAGACAACACAGAGTATCTTGTGCAATGTGAACAAAGTTGACAGTAGTTTACCAATGCTGTAAGTAATTCACATAAATATGCTAACCCACCAGCTAACAAAACTTCATCCTCTTTCCACCAGAACCAGATGCGTGTACAGCAATCCATATCAACAAAAGTGGTTTGTTTTTGTGGTTTTAGCCAAACATGCACAAAGCAGATGCACTCCAAGGGGATACTTGCAAAAAAACAAAAAAATCCCCTCAAAACTGGTGTCCAAGCACACACAGCAATTGGATTCACACTTCTCAAACAGCCATGACAGAGCCAAAGTTTATGGTATGGATGCTTTTTGCCCTGGAAAAATAGTATTATAAAAACTCACTTGATTTATAACTCACAGAAAACTCCAGCTTTACTCACGCCACTCTTCCACGTCTCCAATTCTAGCCCTAATTCGTTCCAGCCCTACTTTGGGAACTTGTGTTCTCTTCTGTATCCATTAATGTAAATGCAAATCAAATAAAAACTACAACATAATCAGAAAAAATAAAAAATACTAAAAAAATGAAATTGAAAATAGCTTATACCTGCTTTTGGATGTTATGTTTATTGACAACAATTTAATAACACCACTTTGCATTCCCACTAAACTGTTGGATGTGCTCTGCGTCTCTGTTACAGAGAGCTTTAGTAAATTTCTATCTCAATTAAATATATCCTGTATTTGGAATTTTATTTTCATCCTATCTGCAAGACAAAAACAATCTTTTCTTTCAAGCTACTTTCTATCATTGTTAGGAACCATCTCCTCTGATTTGTGAGTATGTGGGGTGCTAACTGTCCTCATCTCGAGCACTGAGAGCTCTCAGGATGCTGCACTGCCACACCTCATCTGGTGTTATACTCAATTCCTCTCTATTAATGAAATAAACTCTTGACAGCAGGGCTCTAGTTACAGGTATGAACAACTTCCTGCGTGCTTGTTGGGCAAAATGCTCTTATTTTTGTGCAAAGATCTGGCACAGTACATTTACTGGGGAAGTCCAAGTGAGAGAGGGTAAAACATGACGATTAAAACAACAGAAGTGAAGCCTAAAATATCCAGTTCATCCAGCTGACAATTTGACTCCTCAGGGGTCAGAGCAGTTGTTCCACAACAACAGTTCTCCCCATCAAAAGCAATTACTGAAGATTTCAGTATCTCTGCAATAGCTCAAACTCCTAGACTGTACAGTCTATTTCCTAGGCTATTGAAAACACATCACCTTTCAAAATCCCCATGTTTTGTGCTGTTTCCCTATGAAAACTGATGCTAAAACTGCCAGAATTTTCTCTTAGCAAAATGCAGCCTCTTGTCTCAGCATTGTAAAATCGTGAAGGGATCCCCAGAACCTAACGGCAAGAATTGTTGTGCAAGTTCTCAAGAGAACAGCGAGGTAGCGAACGAACACCTTGTTTCTGGTGGGTAACTGCCCACGCCTGAGCCACCTGGCCCTGGGAACAAGCCTGCCCGACCTCAGTCACTCCTCTGAGACCACAGAACCCTGCATTATCCATGGGACACGCTGGAAACACTGACCAGGCAAATTCAACCACTGTTGGTGAATTCGGCTTTGTGCAAGGTCTCACAACTCAGATGTCAATCTGTACACTTTTGGGGACGTGGAAGGAGCTTTCAGCATGAAGTCCAGCTGTATTATTTATAGCAACTAGGCGGCAAATCTCTTTTTTATCTGATTTCCCCAGAACCATGTCTTTCAGCAAATATTTACAATGCTGAAGTAAAATAAAGAAAAAGAAGGTGATTTTCTTTTTGTCTCTCCATTTCTCTTGTGCACAAAACTGAAATAGTGGCTAGAAAGTGACCATTTCAAATTATAACCGAAAACTGCATTTATTAAATTTGAAAACATGTACCCAAGAAAACCTTTATACATTTTTATGGCAAGTTTTCCTATTACATGAGAGGCTTTCTTACACATTTTAAGCTTAAACGAACAGCAACCAAACAGAAGTTTGGACTAAAACTGCAAAGCTGTTGGCTGTGTGGAGGGAAACTATGGCTGCACAACTGAAAACAAGATGAAAGAACAAATTCACAGAAATAGTTCATGTAATAGTGAACAAAGCTCTAATAAAGTAAGAAACAGAAGAAAGCCAAATCTGCTCCGCATGTCAGTACTATTGATACATAAACAGGCTCCTGCACTAGTAACATCTGTGAAATAATGTCTGCTTAGGAAAGACTTAATTTGAGCTCTAGACTGCCCATGTTTAAGCATGGGTTTAGATTACTACAGTCCTACTTTTTTAATTTCCTGAAGGATACTACCTGTTCTTAGAGCTGGTTAAAATTAACTACGTGCAGGCTCAATTTGAAATCAAGGTGAAGCTGTTGGCAGGATCAGAATTTTCATGTGCTGAGTAGATGATACATTTATTTTTTCTAGATTTGGTACTGTAATTTGTTTCCAATATATAGACACTATACAGGAGTGCACTCAAAGCAGTATTTTAAACTCTCTTTTCTCACTTTTCAGGTTGAAACATCATTTTGGTAATTTCAACAGACCCTCTGTATTTTTCTCTATGTACTCGGTTTTTACATCTGCCAAATAATGTTACACCACAGGTAAGTTATATATTTGACCCAGAGTAGGGTGAAATCCTACCCAAAAAATGACCTTATGTGAATGGTTTCATCAGCGTTTCAGCAGAACTGGCACAAGCTGCAGTTTACAGAAATGTGCCAATATCTGAAAAGTAGAAAGAGCCGCAAACAGCAAAATTTAAACCTAACTAATTTATTTCTGAATTTCTAGAATTACTTTGAATCACTAAATCATGAACTGGATCCTCACTGTGAGATAACAGTGTTGAAGTAGTTTATAGGGGTTTATTTGAAAGATGTGCTTTGTCAGCATTCCCATCCTTAAGGCCTGATCAAACCCAAGTGTGTCTGTGACAGCACCCACAGTTCTATCACCACTTATGGTGAATTAACGAAAAATAAATTTACCTGTATGTTTTACATCATTAAGGTATATTTTACATTCTTGAAATGCAAATGTGTAGGGTGAAATACTGAAGAATCCAGTCCATACTAAGCCATGGCAACAACAGTGGATCAGAGCTGACTAGGCACAGGGGAGAACACTTAATAAACAACTGATACAGAAATAGGACCCTGTGTAACATGTATCAGCTGAAAAGTCATTTTTGAATAAAGTGATCAACACTAGATATTGTAACAGCTGGTCCCTCATAAAATCTAATTCCAAATCATTTGCACATGCAGTATTGCCACAGAACAGAGGAAAATTCCACTGGTTTTAGGCAGGTCAAGAAGCTGTCCTTTGATGCATCCTTAAAGAAGCAAAGTTCTATTCCACTTCTTCCCAAGTGGAATGATTTAAAATAAATGATTAGCCTATGTATTTCTCATTGGGTATTCCTGTTGGAAGGGAAAGGAACAGCTGGATGTCCTGGGACATGGAACATTTAATCCTACACTATGAGGAACAGGCTGAAAGCCTGAAAGTTGTTTCTGTCTCTGAATATGCGACATATTGGGTGGCTACAGCTCTGCAACCAGAGGACATCCAAATAAAAAATGAAATTTCTGGGGGTTGGAAGTGCAAGTTCCAAACTGCAGTTTTTCCTCATTCTCAGGTAGTTAAGAAAATAATGCAATCCCTGCATGCAAACATCCAGTGACTTTTTAATGCACACCAGTCCACATGCTTTACCTGTGATTCAGACAGGTAAACTCCTTCCTTGCCTCAAACCCTGCTCTTAGACATGGCAATAAAATCTGGGTGACATGGAAATACATCTGCATCTGATCACTCCTTTCCATAGGCTGGAGCAGCAGGTAAGACCCTGGTTTTCACTGTGAAATTCACAGGTGAATCCAGTTTCAGGTGATTTCTACAAAGCTGGAATATTTGCAAGAGTTCTCACAGCATAGAGATCCCTCACTCTCCGTTTCTGCTACTCTAAGATGTAATCACTTCTGTTTTTAAGAAGGCTTACTTCAACTCTGCCTGAAATACCCATTTACAGAATCACCTTCTATTTACTTCTATACTAAAGAGCAAGGTCCATCTAAAAAGCCAGTGTGAGAATATCTACCCTGCACCATTTAAAATAAAATTCCTACCAGAGCTGGACAAGTTCTGACATTATCAACAGTGCTGTTGCAAAAGGACAGAACCAAACAGCAGTTACATTGCTCCTCGTATCTGGAGCATAAAAAATTTAAGAGGGAGCAAGAACTGAGTGATTGGGAAGAGTCTTTCCTCCCATATTGACACTCCAGGTACCATGAAAATCCTACAAGGATTTGTAAGCAAAGGAAAGAGAAATGGGCAAGCAAAAAGCCCTATGCGTATTAAGAAAGAAATGATCCAAAGGTGTAATTCAGAATTTGAGTAATTAGCACAAAGGATTGTTTTCTAATGGTTCAGCTGCAGAACCTGGCCTCTCCTGGAGCCTGGTAAAGCCCTGGACAAAGCATTAGTGGCACCAGCTGCTGCCCGTGGGGCTGCGTGGGTGTGAGACATGCAGGACACAGTGAATCCATCGTGTGCTGAAAGGACATTATGCTCCTGTATCAAAGTGAGGATAACATGCTTTAATATTGATATCAATCTGTGTCAGCAGTTCCATGCACAGGTTTACAGGTCAGACTTCATCCTTCCCAGGTGCCCACCAGCTCGCTGGCCTGGAATGGCCTTTGGCACTCGATGCACTGCTCCCATCGACCTTAGCCCAGCAGCAGTGACACCTCTGACAAACTGGGCCAGAAGGAGCCCTTGGGTGCCTGGAGGGTGACCACAGATAATACAGGTGGCCAACCAAGGCTGCAAGGGCACCTGGACTCTGGGTGTATGGGGACACACCAGTGGTGTTAGTGACAACAGCAAAGGGTCTGAAGAAATTACACTTGATTTTGTGTTTGTGATTCGAGCCAATAGCAGGGTCTTCCAGCGTCTTTGGAGACAGCGACAAAGTGCCTTCCAAAGAGAAGCAAATGAATGTGACCTTCACAATCAATAAGAATACAGCCTACAAAACCATATAATGACTATCCAGGTCATGTTTACATCTAATCAAGTAGTTCTTACTAAAAAGTAATGCTATCAAATCTTTGATACTTCAATGTATTGATCCTCTGAGACTTTCATCTTTGAGTAACCCTAACAGGAGAGTAACATGTTAACCCTTTTTATTTCCATATGTCATATATGTATAATATATGGAAATAAAAATTAGTTAGGAGATTGTAGAATTCCTTACACATCCAGTTACCATCACAAGCCCATCCCATATGGGTGATATTCCTTTATCACAAGCTCATGAAAGAAAATCCCCTTGCACATGGATATACCACATCCCCGAACTGCTCCTGCTCTGCAAGTGGCTCCTCTGGATGAAAGTCCAAAGAGAGGAATTTGCTGTTTGTCTGTGGCACAAATTTCTGCTGAGCCACTTTGTGCCTGCATTGCTGATCATCAGCTTTTGTATCACTACAAACCAAAAACCTCTGTTTTCCTGGGGGAGCTGTAAATCATCAGGAACTAAGTAAAAGTACCATAATCTTGGTTTCAGAGCTCTGCCTCAAGAGAAATGGGAATGCTTCCAGAAGCGTTTCCTTTAGGCCTTTTTCTGCATTCTGGCCCCAGCTTTCATACCTAACTGTATGTTCCCCCTCTAAAAGCACCCAGACCTTTGCTCCTTTCTATTCATGGCAAAAGGTAACACCCTCACAACAAGGCTAGTAGTCATAAAAAGTTTACTGTGGCATTTTGGCTCAAAGAAAAAAAAAAAAAAAAAAAAGGCTGCTGACTGGAAAGTTTTGTGGGAATTAATTCTGGCAGATATGGCAGAAAACACACACCCAAGCAGCAGGGTGACCTGATTTTCTAAATGGGCTTGGGAAATACTGTTTATAATTAGGTACACAGATTGCTCATATATGTTTGAGAATCGCTGAAAATGGGAAACATAATTGTAGGTTGTTGGAAAATGTTTTGGTGATAAGGACTCTACTGTATTTCCACTAACTACCACCCCTACAGAAGACCATGCTAAATAGAAAACTCAATTCCAAGGGCAGGAGAAGCCCTGACACTTTATTGCTAGATTCTATAGCAATTGGAGCTCGCTTACAGTAACCTTATAGTACTCTATATAAACTGAGAAGCTTGTATCAAATTCAGGCTTCCATTTAAAATAGATATTGCAGATATTAGGCTTCAATTAAAGAAGAAAAATAACCTTCAGTGCTTTTTTTTCTCTTAAAGGCAAAGTATCAAAAAAAATCCCCAAACTAGGTGGAAGTTATTAAATTTCTCCAAAAAATTAAGATGAGCTTTCTTCTATTTCTTGAGACAGTACAATTTGTGATTCACAGGGTAGCTGGTATCAAACACAAGGTAATGAAAGCTCGTATAAGCAATTTTATTCCTATCCATAATGGCAGACACTAACAAAATCAAAAGAATTTATCCTTTGAGTTCAACTTAAAAAATAACTTACAAAGCAGTGATATATGCAACATAAAATAGTTCAGGATGGGAGAGGGAAAGCAAATTTTAATAATTAAAATGTAAACGTGAAAAAAAAAAAAAAAATGGAATAAAAGTCCCTACTTCTGATTTCTACGTAAGATATCATGTGATCCTATTTGACAGTGTCCTGGGGTCTGTGTGTGTGTGTGTGTGTGTTTGGATGGCACACACACACACCCCACGCTGACCCACACATGTACACACACAGACAGGCGCTGGCAGCTCCACCTCGGGCACTTCTCTCATGCCACTCCTTACAGTTGTCTCAAGCGTGTTTGGGACCCACTTTCTTGACAAAACAGGGGAGATGGTAGGAGAAAAAAAAAAACCAAACAGGTGGGTCTGATTGTGTCTGAGATCCTTTAGTTAAACTGTACACTGGGACGAATAATTTTCTTCTGCAGTAGCTCTCTGGGGAGGGCCAACTCACTGTGGTCTTCATGGCGACTCTTGTGAACGGGTCACACGCTCATTGTCATGCTAGGGGAGTACTGAAAAAGAGCAATCCACAATTTAACAAACATTCTTCCCCACCCACAGGCAGCAATGGGTTCAGAGCTCCTGGAGCGCCCTCCTGAATCTGTGCTGCAGCCTCTCTTGGGGCTGCAGTTCAGTTTGTGCCTCAGAACTTCTGCTGAGCTTCTCTCATGCCACAAGACAGCCACTGCTGAAAGGCAATGCCCCCGAGGGCTGCTCTGCTGTCACCTGGGTGCTGGGAGGAACCAATACCTCACTGAGGCTTTCCACTGCCCTTCCTGCCCACTGCTGGCTACTGGGGAATTTACCTGGGCAGGTGCCTAGTCTGAAATGGACTGGCTGCATTCGTGGCCAGCTGAACCACACAAGATTTTGGGGAGGTTTTGATTACTTTAGGGGAAGAAAGGAACAAAGATATGTATGACTGCAATTCAGTTAGGCTTTTGGTCTGTATTATTTCGTGTTAGCAATTTTAGGGGGCAAGCTGAATCACCAGTGGTCATTCTCCTTTATGTGAACCAAAAACCCAATCCCCACAACTCACAACTGTAGTGACACAAACTGAACTGCAGACTTTACCCAAGCTACAGCTACCCTCAGGTTAGCAGTGCTTCATTAAAGTAATCAATGGGACACCACAGTGCCTAGAAGAAATGCACATCCATACACCTAATTTGCTTTTAAATTGAAAACTGTGGTCTGCAAAAACGGTTAATTTGGTCTAACATCCTCTAAGTAGAGGAAAATGTTAAAATGCAAGAAGATTAGCGGTTTGAAAATTGACAGAAGAAAAGGAAAGGTAAATTTGCTGGTGCAAAATCACATGTGCCCTACATATCCCATCAAGTCTTGAGTTCCAAGCTGGCCACTTCCAAGTGTCCAAGCATATAGAATGAGTATTTTAGATGGGTCTTCCCTGTAATGTAAACTACAGAGGTCTGACCACCAGCTCTGAGGCTTAAAGCAAAGCACCTGCTCCAGTAATCTCCTGTATCTGAGCCAAGGTATCTGGAGAATCACTTTGGGAAAGCATGCTCTCAAGTTGTTTAGGACTTTCAACTTGTTAGTAAGCCCTGAATTGCTACTTACCCCTAACCAAAATTCCTGGTGAACTCAACAGCAAATCTCCCTGAGAAAGGACTGCATGATAACACCTATTCTGAGCAGCCAAATGGCAAAACATGGATCAGAAAGCAAAGCAGTCCCCCAGGATGAGAGAGCAATCCATGCTACAGAGCCTGCAGTCCCTGGGAGCGGACAGGGACACCCCTGGCATGTGCCACTCCTGCCTTGCAGGGACACATCTCAACAAAACCTTGAGAAATCTGAGTCCCTGGCTCTTGCAGGCAGCACAAAACCACCGAGGGTCTGAGAACACTGATTTTCTCCAGAGCACCACTGCTGTCCTCTTGTTCCACGGCCCTGTGTCAGTGACCCTGGCTGCCCTCAGCACAGCAGAGCGTGCCAGACTGGGAGCCAAGGGCTGCCAGGAGCAGGGACCATGTTTCATGGAGCCTCTGTGCTTTCTGCCCTTTTGGCAGATATTAAACTCTGCTCTTTTTAGGTTGTGTATGACAGTTTCCTTCAACGCTCCACACAACCTGAATGTGTGCCCACCAACGGCTAACTGGCAGAAACTCTTCCTTTTCACTACCTGAAAAAGAAAACCTCCCAAAACCCCTCAAAATCAGATTCCCAGGAAATTTTCCGTAGAACTCAACTATGCTGAGATCTAACAGAAGCTGTTTACTGAGCAGCAGGTCACCACTGGCACAGGCAATGAGGGTACACTCCTATTTAGGGACCTAGAGGTGGATTTACACACCCAGCCTCAGGCACAATGATTATTACAATAACATGCTCTTGCTCTATAAAATGTTTACGTACATTTTGCTGCTTTGAGCATTCCATATATTAAAACAAAACGACATAATTTCCCCCGGAATGAACACTAGTGGAACCTCTGCCTTTTATGGGTGTAACAGCACACTGCAACATGGAATCTGCTGGTGCTCTCATCACACACTTCAGTGTAAATCCTGCTTTTTCATTGACCTTGTGGCCCTAAGAGTTTCTGCAGTAAACCTATGCCTCCCACCTATTCCAGTTTCAGCTCTCTTTTGCACAGCATTTTTTATTCAAATCAATGCTGTACTTTCAGAAACCATTAAAAAACATGCAAGACCACAGTGCTGCACTACAAGCACACCACAAAACTTGTAAAGGTTCTTTTTCTAAACAAAAGACCACAGATACATGTTCACCTCTGCAATCCAACAAGCCAGGTAATGGGATACTTACACTCTCGCTCTGAAAAGGGTTTAGGAAGTTTCCACCCATCTCACTGTCATCCCTGGGAGTGCCAGGCTGGTTGCTCATGCTCATATTACTGGGAGAGTTCTGTTAAAAAAGATGACAAAGTACAGATTCAGTGCTGCAGATTTCAGTTCATTTGCAGCCTCACCAGGTGAGCCCAGGGCATGCTCCACACAGAACTCGGTGCACTCAGGTGCCCTGGGCCTCTCAAGGATGAGAAATCAGCCCCAGCAGGGTTCTGCATGATTCAGTCACTAATTTTAGTCTGTTAAGTAATGTTCTCTTCCCTGAAGCAAGGATTATTTACCTGTGCCTCATTTTCAGGCTATAGCCAGCATCTGCTTTTGCTGAAGTCAAGAAAAGCTGTAAAAGGCTGCGGCAGGGATGTGAGGAAGTTCAGTCATCACATTAAATCATGTGGTTGAATGCAGCCACGTCTGTGAGCCCCCACACGTGTGACTTATGGGTATGTACTTAAAGATAGACAAAAGATGTACTTAAAGGCAGGATGGATCAGGTCTGCACAGACCTTTGCAGACTGAGGGCTGCTCTTCATCATCACAATTCACAGAAATGGTAACAATCTAAAGCCTTCCAGAAATTAATTGTTACTCTTTTCCTTACAGAAGTGCACAGAGGCAGCTTCAGAAGCAGAATGGCTGAAACAAGGTAATTGCCACAGAAACTACTGTGCACCAACAGCTCACACATGGTTATTTTACACACCTGCCATCAGTCAGGTGCTCTTACAAAGCTGCTTTGCAGCACCCTGCCATGCCTGGACCACTGGCAATCCTCCTTCCATCACTGCTACATCTCCTGCTCAGAGGACTCACGATGGAAAAAGAGTAGTCAGGGAAAAGGAGCAGTGAAACCTCATAATGAAATCCTTCCATCTATCACAGTTCTTTCCTTGGTTTTCTTTTTTTTTTAATTCAGAAAACTGGAATACAATATAAATATAAATACCAAACTAATTACATACATGACCTACAAGCAGAAATTCTTTACCAGCATCTGAAATGCAGTGCAGAGAGCTGGGTCAAAGCCCTGCCTTAGCCCTTCTGCTTTCTTCAGTCTAATTCACAACTTCCACAGCTGTGATCCTCAGGCCACTGGACAACACGTCCATCAAAGGTTATTGATGAGAGGTTATTGACATCAGTAACAATAACAATATTGGCATCAACTGACATCTATCTAATAATATAATATAATATAATCAAGTCTGCTCTCCAGTGAAGCCAGCACACCAGATATTCAGGGACCCTTATGAGCAGCATTAATTCAGGGCAGCCCAGAGCCTGAGTTACACACCAGGTCAGGCCACACAGTCACAGAACTCCCACTGGCCTTGACATCCAGGAATTACACACCTTGTCACATTTTTTTTATATGATGCTCCTGCCCTTTTGCTTGTTCCTGGGGGATTTCCCCCTGTTTCATGTTGCTCTGTGTAGAACTAAGCTTTGGCATTCTGCCATTGCTGCAGCATTCCAGCCCCAAAGGGTCAAATTCCTGAAAAAATCCCATTTCAGTGACTGCCCCAGGCTGCTTTTGTGGCCTCTTGGGGTCCAGCACTACAGCTCCAAATGGGATTTTCCAAAGCAAGGGTACCCCTGGTGCCTGCACAAATTCCATGGGCATTGCAATAAATGCAGGTTGGTAATTTTTATTTAACATGCATAATTTCAGTTCATTTACTGCCCTTGTCTGAGCTCAGTTCATAAAAAACTTTATGTTCTGCCATTTAGCTAATTTAGTCAAAATCTTCTCTAGAAAGCAATGAATTCTGTGAGCTGTACTGATTCTGCCAGGACTGGATCCATTTTCTATGGACAGCTGTTTTACAGGCAAAATTAACATTTTTCTTTTAGTTATTTAAAAAACGCATAGATCAAAAGTCACTTCCATGAGTTATTCATGCAGGCTAACATATTATGAGACTTTTAGGTAAATTGTTCAGGATCCGAGTTTTCAGTGCTGCTGATACCTGTACCAGCACATACTGACCAACTAAAACTGGAATTCAGGCTTTAAAAATTATCCCACGGGAATGGAAATGTTTTGGATTTTTTCCCCTTAAAAATGCTGCAGTTTGCAGTAAGATAGTGAAGAAAAACCACAGACTTTGATAAAAATGTGCTGTATGCTGGTCATCCCACAGGAGGTTTTTATTGAATCCCTCACTGCACAGCCCAGCACAGCACAGCTGAGGCAATGTGGTCTTTTCCATCCATCCCTTTACATCATGAAGAGTCTGAAAATGTTATAAAATTTAAGAACACAGGGTCCTTTTTATTTATGCCCATTTACCAATACTACATTGGCTCATTAATTCCTAAGTTAATGATGATCCCATCCACAGAAGTTTTATTTTTACAGAAGTAACATATTCAAGTATTATTTTTGTAGATGCAAAATCCCTGCAGATTAAACTCACACCCTTTTCCAGCTATGTAATGATTGTGGCATCAAAACAGTACTTCTGCTGAAAGTACTTCTTAATCTAGTTTTTGGAAATTTATCCTGAGGATTAAGATATTAACATTACCTTAGAGAGGTGACAAACCCAATCCTGCAACACCCTAAGGAGATTGTGCCAAATTTACATTTGACTAGAATTGATTATTAGAACTGGTTTCATTTATTTTAAGAGCACCAAAGGCTACAACATGCTCAGTCAGATTATGAACTGGAGGTAATTATATATAATATAGATATGATATAATAAATGTGTATAAGGAAAGGATTCATAATGGAGACAAAGGAAATGAGTTTAGAGTGAAACACTCTAAAAATTCCAGATATTTGATTAGATACTCACTTTGGAAATACTGTCCATGTCTCCTGAGCCTGAAATTAAAACACACAATTGCTCAGTAAATTTTGAGCTGAAGCTAATCCAATAATTATTTTTTTTCCACAGAAAATACATAGTGCAACATCAACATTTTACAAAACAACCAACTCAGTAAAAGTTTACATTTGGTACAGAATAATCCACTCAATTAGTCTGAGGCTCCATCAACTGTTGCTGCACTACATGTACTGAGTATCTCTTAGAAGAAAACAGATGATCCTGATGAGCACAGTAATGGAAACCAAATGAAATTAAATATAGTGAGTGCAAGACAATTGAAAACTGAGGGCTTTTTTCACATGCTGTAGCCCTCACCTCAGGTAAAGCAGAGAATAGGGGAAATGCAATTTTAGGATGCATGAACAAAGAAAAGTGGTTTTTTTAGCAGCAAAAGACATGTATTTTCAGGGAAGACAAATTCTGGGAGAACAAAACTAGAAGAGATCACAGCAAAACCATCAGAAATGGAGCTGTGGGAGAAGACTGAAACAGCTCCTCCATACAGCCAGGTAAACTAGGGCTGAGAAGGAATATGATTTCTCTCTCCAAAAACTCCAGATATATAGATGTTATCAGGAGTTATTTTGTCATAGCCCAAAAGGATAAACTATGTGCTAGGTACATGTATAATCCTCCCATAATTGCAATTGAATTTTTCATTTTAGCTGAGAACAGAAAATTCTCAGCTTGCAGAAAGTGATAGAAAAAGGTGTGGCAGCCTCACACAGTTTTTCATTGACTTGAATGCAATTTTGCATCATTACTAGTTAAACCAACTACCCATTTTAGGATTGTAATAGGTCAAGAAAGGCTGCAAAAGTGTCCCTATATAAAGTAATCCAAAATGTCAGGGACATGTTTCCTAAAACAAAAAAAGTAACTCTCCAGGAGACAGAGGCTATGCTGAATGGTTATTGTTCACAACAAGTCTGCTCACTGAGCTTCAATTACTTCTTTTTTCATTGGCACAGCCTCTTCAAATCACTCCCTTCATCTCACTGATGGACACAGAGTTTTTTCCATCCATTTCAACAAAGTGTCTTCCACAGATCTCCAGGAATTGGTCCCAGAGAGCAGCAGGGGCGCTGGGAATTCAGCATTTCCTGTTACTGTTACCTAATGATCCGTTCATATGGTGCGAGTCCATTCCACCCAGTCCGCTCATGGGTCCATCCGAGCCCGGCCCCAGTGGGAACTACAAAGGAGCAGGCATTAATAAATGCACAGATATTTATCACACAGCCTAATCAAGAGAAAATACTCCTCAGGAGAAGGGACGGAAAAAAGTAACGACAAATCCTGAGCTCTGAATGAGAAGAGACTCCCAAGTCCCATTCAGACCTTTATGAGAAGGTGTCTTGTGAAGACTGAAAACCAGCATTTTTTGGGGTCAATTTCATGATTTTTGGAGACTGTCATCTCTGTAAGCTGGAATCCAATAGAGTAATAATTTATTATTTACTTCAGTTTTGGTTTTGTAGGGCTTTTCAGACTGCTGCTGGCAACTCAGCCTCATCCCCACTGGAGTTATAGGGAACTTTAATAACTCCCTAAAATCCATCAGTGATTAATTAACAGCTTTCAAACCCCACCAGACCTATCCTAAGTTGTAAAAGCTCCTCATCACCTTCACAACTTGAGCAGTTTCTATCCAATTACATAATTAACCTTAAATTTAGCTCTTCACACATTTAAAAGATACTAACATTATAGCTAAACAATCTGCAATTTACTGCATAATGACTTAGCATATCTACATATATTTACTTCTAAGTTCTACAAGCAGTTTTTTTTTTCCCAGAGGCCCATAACTGAAGAGCCACCAATAAAAAAGAAAAGCTCAGCAATAATGATAGCTGCTGGAAATAGAGTGTTTGGATAAACAGCAGGCTGCATTACTGAAAGAAAGATGTAAGAAAATTCATATTTACATTAGGTCTGTTGGGCCCAGGTGGCACAGCGTTCATTAAAGTGTACATGTTGTCTCCAGAGTTGGTTGAATCTGTAATAAGAGATTATTTTAAGTGCTAAAATACACTTTTCAATAAAATTACTCACCTCATACATTTCCTGTCATTTTGTTCATATTATTACTGTGCCTCAGTGCTATACACAGTGGCAATATAATGGCAGATTTTATTCTCTTTCTATCCACTGCTGCCACACAACAGGGCTATGAAAAGAAATAATTGCCATGGTCCCCAAGTGACGACTACTGGGCTCTAGCTTTATGCACGACTGTTAAAAGGTTTATAAATCACCAAGAATCTCTAACTATTGAATTCCTAAAATCCTGTTTCCTGGAGCTCTAAATTTCTTCACTCATCTTCAATATTATTCACAGAACAGGAGTTTGTTTCTTATCAGTATTTCCTGTAATTTGCTTTCCATCTCTAATAAATGATAAAAAGCTTCTCCTTACACAGACCAAGAGTTACAGTTTTTCACTCTCATCCCTGTCAAAGCCATATGAATTTGAATATATCCAATGGAATATATTCAATGGAACACTGTGCAAAGATCCCTCACTCCTGAGGGAGGCTTTAGCTGATCTATCTTCATGGTGCAGCCTGGTGCAATGCTTGCAGAAAAAACCCAAAATGACAAAAACTGAAAGGACAATGACCTGACAAAAGTCTGTATACATCCCTAAGGGGACAGTGTGATTTAAAAAAAAAATATTGGCAACTCTGGAAAATCACTATCTGCATAAATAATAATGAATAAAAAGAGCTCAGCACTCTGCATCCAGACCCATTCCACACCCAATGATATTCTATGTACAACCGGAAGGTAAATCAAGGATTTTGACTACTAATCAATATTTCCAAGATGATTTTCTAAGCATTAATCCAAGCTAATATTTCCATTATATACAGAGCACTACCTATCACTAAACATTCTATGGTGCTGTCTGAGGAAAAGGGGAAACAGAAAGGTTTTTAGCCTGAAGTAAAATCAGCTTATTAAGTTATTTTCAGTATTCAGTGAGGCAGGCAAAAAGTTCTTTGTCCACCAGAATCTTGTGAACACACATCCCTGGCTGTCCCCAAGTTCTGGGGAAAAGCCTGTCTGCTGTCCTGGCTCATGTCAGAGCACACAGGGATGGTTGGCCTGTGGAATCTCTGAGCTGCTGGTCCCACAGGTGAGTAAATACCTTGGCAAAACTCACAGGCAGCCAATTTCTAAGTGTTTTCATGCTTTGGAACACAGAACTTCAAAATATCTTTACCTTAGGTTGCCTTTTTGGTTTGTTCATGTTTTGGAAGGGTTTTATTTGGCTTGGTTTTGATTTTTATTTTTATATATCTAAATCCCTAGAATTGTATTCCATGAAGTAATATACTGGTGCAGTAAGTTTTTGTGGCCAGTTAGGAAAATTCCCTACCCTCCTCTGAGAGGTTAGCAAGTAGCAAGTAGGGAAAAAAAACCCGTGATACAGAAAATATAGACCCAACAATTTTGTTATTTGATTATTGAAAAAACCCCAAAGTGTACTTCCTAAAATCTTTATTTTGCTAGTTCTGAGTGTGTTTCAGTACCTGCAGGACTAGGCATGATGGGTGTTCCAGGTGGCCCTCCACCGCCTGGAGGACCCTGGGGAGAGTAAAAACTGTCAGTCAGCATGAATTAAAAGGTCAGAAAAAACCTAAAACAGACACACAACGCCCCCCCCCCCCATATCAAGGAACATTTATTTTTTAAAGTTTTGGTTTCTTCCATGTCACAAATCTGATCAAGGCTAAGAAACAAAAAATGCTCTGGCTGTTACACAAATAAATATTGACTTTCTCTAATAAAACATACATAACTGCTAGAAATAATTATAATTTTCATTGCCATATGGACGTTACTGTACTTTACCTCTTTTGTTATCATTTAAAACAGCAGACACTCTGTTCAGACAGGGATATCTTTTCAGTGGCAGTGATTACAAAGGTCTGGGTATTCTGTCTGCTTACAGGATACCTGTGCATATATTTTTTACCTATAAACTTTTATCCATAGATTTATATCCACATTTTATCCAAACCCATATGACTGCCTAGGCATCACAGGCTCTCTATGTACCTGTGTGCATCTCACTTACTTGATTTTTTTAAGGGCTCAATCTGCATGTTTTTAAACATCTGATAAAAAGATGTAGGAACAACTAACTGATCATTTATGAGAGAAGTTACTTGTCCTCATTAACTTTTTCATCTCATTTTAAATTTGCTCTTTGTGTTTTTCCCTCTCTTAGAGAGTTTTTTGGTATCAATGATTTTCACTCTGAGAATATAATATTATTAATGTATAAAAAGTATATATTTGTATATTTATACATATTATATATACGTCTATATTAGTGGATAAGTTTTTATACCAGCATATATTAATATATTATATATTGATTAATCTTATTAAGTTCTCAAAGTGAGTAATTTCAGATTACAAATCTTTTCACTAAAAACCTTTTTTAGGAGCTTTCCAGCCCATCCCTCATCCCCAAAAAGTTGCTCTCTATGGAGTCAAATATTCTCAAAATGTCTTTAAACTCTTCAACAATAGAATGTGGCAAACCCACAAAACCTCCTCCAAGCAGAGAGAGCTCTGTGAAGTTCTGCACTGAAAGAACTGATTTGGAGGCAGCAAATATTGACTGTTTCCACCAAGTTGCAACGAAATGAGGCCTACAGTTACAAACACTTGCAAGAATCATAACTTTTCCCCCATCTAATTTTTTTAAGAAATGACAAAATAAATTGCTTTTAATTCTATAATTCTCCCTCCTCGCCCTGTGACACCAGCCATGTGCATGTGATAAAAACAGAGTAAACCATCTGCCTGGGAAAAGCTCCTCAGCCATACAGACAACCTGAGCGCATCAACAACAACAACAATAGAGATTGTAAAATAACAAAGTTAATCTCTAGTTACAGAGACAAAACCCAGCATTACACATTAACACCTTTATCCTGCAGAAGTTCAAAAGGGGTTTTGTCTGAAGTGACCATTTGGAGCAGGCTGACAACGATCCTGGTGGGGAGCACCCACATCTGCACCAGAGGGGCTGGGAAACCTCGGGGCAGGCCAGATGTTCAGCCAGCACACCGGGGCTCCCCTCAACATCTGGGCTGCTGTTTCTCTGCCCAAACGAGATGTGATGTCCAACAAACACACACAAAGGCACTCACCACGTAGTTCCCAGGAGAGGCTGAGGAATAAGGTATCTGTAACATCAACAGAAAAAACAGTGATTTTGGGTCCCTCTGTGCTGGGCTGGGCTCCTGCAGCTGCAGGTGAGAGCTGATTCAATTAGAGTGACTAAGGACACAGCTAAAATCATGGGGAAATGCTTCTGCTGTCAAAATAAACACTTCTTTTCAGCAATTTCAAAAAATTGACTAAAAACCAATGAAGTATTAGAATGTTAAGGTATAAGGTTACTAAGGCAATGTAGTTTATAAGGTGCATGGACCCAGGCAGCACATACTTGTATTTCAGTCAGCAGGACTTCAGTCAGCCAAGCACAAACTGAATTTTTGTGTTCTTGAGAGATACCTCATTTTCAATACAATCTTGACCACAAAAGGCGAAGAAGCTACCACATCTTTCACCTTAGAAGATATTGGTATCTATTCCCATTTTTTATTTATGTTTTCTGAAGGACACTGTCCTGGAGAAATCCTGTGAATAATCTTGTTTTCTTCTTTGTTTCTGCCTTTGCTGTTATTCTCCCCAAAGGAACACAGGCCAGGGCTGTTGTGGGAGCAACAAGTGCACTGACAAACACAAATTTCTCTACTGACAACTTGTCAGCCAAACTACTGTTACAAACAAATCTATTACTGAACTTGCCAATTGATTTCAGGGACTGAAAAGACTTTAACTATCAGCTAAAAAATATCAATTTTAATTCAGTTTATGCCAAAGAAAATAGAAGAATTTCACTAATAGAATTAAAAAGCCAAAACTGAGAAAACCAGGAAGAACTGTTTAGCAGGGCAAGCCAGACCCACCTTATCCATCTACAAGTGCCAAAATTGACACTTTTAAACTAATGATATATGATCCCTGAATGAAAATGAAGCATTTCTGCCTTCTGGAGAAATACCAGAAATGTCCTGTTCGTGGAGGATGCCAGGACAACCTTGATGTTACAGCAGGGCTGGGCCTGGCATGAAGACACTTCCCTGAACCCAAGAGATGTCAAATATATTTGTAATATTTACTTACAGAATTGGCATTGGTTGGGTTTGGCCAAGGTCTACCACCCCCAGGACCCCTGAAACAGAAGAAGAATGATGAGACACAGAACCACCCTCATCCTCTGACCAGCTCTGGGGTAAAAAATCTGAATAACCTGCTTCCAGAGGAAGGAAATGGCTTTTTTTCAAGCTCAAGTGTGTTTACAAACCATAAATACACTAAGTTACAATGCAAGAGCAGAATTTTTGTTGTGGCACTGCTATTCAGTCATTTGGTGAGTTGATTAATTTATTTACTACTCAGAAAATAAATTCAAGTCATAAAAGAAATAAATGTTCAGTCATAAAACCAGTGATCTTGCTCACAAGATTAAGCACATGCCTGAAGCGCTGAGGATGGATTCATTTACTGTGGATCTGCAATACTGCAGAATTGTCAGGTTTCATTAGCAAAACTTGTGCAATTAGCTAATAAATGTTTTGGGAACACCTAGTTTGTAAAAGAGCAAGCCATACAAACCATACAGGTTGCTATGATTCCTGTATGGTGATGAGGATGATGATGATGACCATGATGATGATGACCATAATGAGAACAACAACAGCCATGATATAAATGTCATGTATTACATCCAGAAAACCCCCAGAGGGTTTTTCTCACAACTTTTGCTGTTATTTTAAGTTTCTCACCCTCAGCTAAACCCAGAAAAATATTTTGGGGGTGAGGCTTCATCTCTTAGCAATGCAGAGGGGACTCAGACACACCAGAGGCAAAATCTCCATGCTCACAGTCACAATGTCCCAAATCCATAATTATTTCTGGGAGTACCAAGAGCTCCTGCTTATTTACAAACAGGGCTGAATCACTTTCTGAAGGCCCTGACAACAGAGAGGCAGAGCAGATGACAAAACTTTCACATTTTCAATGGCCTTTTGGCCTCAGAAAAGCAACATTAACCACTGCAGCTCGCCAGGCATGGGAGAGAGACTGGAACACACAGAAAGAATCACCCTTCATTAATGAGTTCTGAAAGTTCCCTAAGTCCTGCAGAAATAAAAGCCATTAAGTGCATACATTGCCTGAGGGATTTAATATTGAATCTTATTTTTTTATTACATTGTTGATGAAACTATAAAGGAACAATCTCAAAGAAAAAATCAACAGAAAATTTTATTTATTTCCACTGCCTTTATTGTTGGAATGATAGAAATCAAGAATGTTGGAATGGTCTTTTCTGCATCATTCAAAGAAAGACTGAGAGAGAAAATGCTCCTCCGGTCAAATATTCAGCAATTTCTCCTCTGCTGATCACATAGTAAAATATTAATTTTTTTTTTTTTTTTTTGGGTCTTGCTGTTCTTTTTCTTATTTTTCAGTGGTTTATTGGATCCCCTCTTTCAGAAAAATCACGAATATTTGTAACAACATTTAAAAGTTTGTTTTAACCCCAAACCCTTGCACTCATTTCTGTGACATGTACTGACTCAGAGACAAAACTGGGTTAAGCCACAGGAATATGGAAACTCAGAAATTACACTGAGACATGGGAACTCACCTTTCATCTAAAAAGGTGTTGGAATTTTCAGATTTATTGGACAGCTTTAAATACAGACTTAGAAATCACTGCAGCAGATTTTGCTGGAAAGCCACATGGATTTTGTGGAGCCAAATGCTTATAAAACACACATTAAAACTCCCAAACTGCAATTTTTCTTATTTTTTTAATTCCATGCAAGCAGGTCTTTTGTCTTTTACTAAATGTTTATTTTGGAAGCACCAACAAGGTCATAAAACATAACCATACAAGCACCAATTCCAAAATACTTCACAAGGTCTCTGCTGCTATGACCATTTTTTTTTTCTGTAATTTTTTTAGAGTTTATCCTGTAAGTGTCAATCCTGGCTTGAAAAAATAAAAGTCTGAAATTTCAGTTTCCCAAGAGGCAAATATATTCCAACAGGAAATGAAACATCTAGACTCAAGTTTGTGAATTGAAGTTAAAAGACAAAATCACACCTTTTTCTTTTATTTTTTTTTTTAAATCTGAGGCATGACTGAGATATTCTTAGCGCTTGAGACAGCACTGCAGGTCACACAGGGTGTTAAAAATCTCCAGTGAAATATAACACTGAGGCTCCCTGAAATCTGCCTTTCTCTTCCAAAAACTGGCAGAGACATGAAATCTTCCTAAAAACGGCTGTGCCAAGTTCCAACTGAAAAACTTAGAGCCTAAAATGAAGTTATTCTGTGGAAGAAGATGGGCTGGGCATCAGCTGTGCCCAACAGGAATCTGATGGTGCTGCTGATGACAAAGGCAGGAATCACCCAGCAGTGCTGCAGGTGTGGATTGCAGGGGATTAAACGCAATTCAGAGCAACCCTTTGATAAAATGTGTTTATAAAGAACACAGTATAAGTACTTCAATCCATATTCTCTCTTTCTGGTAGGCCAGGAAATCTTTATGTCATACAGAAAACTCTTTTCTTATTTTTCCTGGGGAAATTCTCATTTATGTGAATAAATAGTTTCAAAATATCTTATCCATCCCTCAGTTTACTTCTGGAAAGTTAATTTCCTTTTTTTTTATACAGCCTTCTGCTGAGGAAAACTTCTACAGTGCCTATACTTGACTCACACTGAATTTCAAATGTCTAAGTATTTTTTCCACATCAATTTAATTGAAAACCATAAATGTCTACTCTCAGGAAGGCTCCTAGAATTGTCTTAAATCCCCATATGTGATGCATATGATAGAGCAACACACGACTTCAGATTTTAGTTTATTTGCTTCAAGATTTCAAGGTATGTCTGGAAATCCAAATCTGTTAGAGGTACAGTGGTTTTTCCAAAATTACATTATCTATTTGTGTACCTCTTTGACTTCTTCTTCAGTAGTAACTTTTTACTCGAAATTAAAGTTATCATTTCTTATTTACGTTTTCCATAAAAACTGGAGTAAAAAAGGGTATCTATGATATAATGAGAAAGCATATAGAAATCTTTACTGCTTTCTTAATGTTACATCTGCAGTATTTCTACACATTTAAAAGGGGGGCTGTCTTCAGGGATACGAGGTGCAACACCCTGCCATGGCTACGTTCACATTTAGAACAAATCTCAACTCAGATTATATCCATTTTTATCAGAAGATTTTCCAGACCCAGAAATACACAGAAACACCGACAGAAATACACTCATATCTGTAAACCTCCTCTATGTGTTTAGACTGGAAATAAATGTATTTAAGGAAACAAGAACTGCAGTTGAGGAAGACTTTCAAATCAATTGTGTCTTTCTTGTAAATAGTTCCAGACAAAGGCTATTTTGCTACAATTAAGTACTGATTTATTTTTGCAGAGAAAAAGCATTCCTCACGAGATATTTAGTAAGTAGAAATATAAATAATGTCATTTCTAAAAATGCATACAAGGATATATCAGTGATTATATTGACAAAATATTCCCAGTGTTTGAAGTTTGATCTGTGAAAGAAACTGAGTATTTGCACAGACTTGTTAGGACAGCCAAGGCTCCTGTAAGACTGTGGGTTCAGTTCTTAAAATTGCAATTATTGGTCATCAAAGCACATTCTCGTTGCCTTGTCTGTCCCAATCGCTCCTTCTGCAATGCAATAATGGCATTTTCCATGTACAGTAGGATTGGTGTTGTGCTTACATGTTCATCCCAGGCATCCCCGGGCCACCTAAAGCGTTCAGAGGGGGTCTCATGGCACCTCCATAGTTCTGCAACGACAACCAAGGGTCAGACTACCACAAAACAAAAAAACAAAACCAAAGGGGAGGGGGAAAGAAAGGACAGCAGGTTAATGACATCCCTGTGCAATGACAACTGCTGCCACGACAGGCCATGCCATTCATGCTCTCAGGATTCCCTGACTGTTGACTAAAAATTGGGATCTTTAACCCCAGGGAGAAACAACACAAACAACAGAAACCAGCTAAGAATGGTTAACGTGGTTTCAGGGGGAATTATACTATTTACACATACTGAGTTCAAGTTAATGGCCAGCAAGGGTCAACTTCTAAACCAAGGCAATTCAAAATCAGAACCCCCTACTAAGATTATGAGATATTAAATGCTGTTCTTTTTATCTAGATTTCATTGTGTTTGTATAAAATTAAAACACATGATATAACTTTTCTAATGCACTATTACATTTCTCTTTCCACGATTCAATTCCAATAAATCACAGAATCCCAGGATGGGACCTTAAAGCCCATCCAGTTCACCCCTGGCCTGGGCAGGGACACTCTCCACTACCCCAGGTCTTTGATAATCGAAATGAAGAGTATTTAATATGGTAAATAATGTCCTAGCAATGCTAAAAAATTAAATACCCAACAGCCATAAAATCTGAGTGCATGTCCTGAAACCATCACCAAAGCTTGATTGCACTACTTACAAAAAAATATATAAATTGCACCTATTTTTATTCAATGGAATAGAAGCAGAACATTCTGTCTCACCTGACAATTTTCCACCTGTAATTACTGCTAATCCTAAGCAGATTTACTCCTTTGGCCTGAATAACAGCACTGCCACCCATAAAGGTGTCCCTCCAGAGCAGTGATGCTCTCTGCTGAGCCCAGGTATTTGGTGATCCAATTATGGAGTCATTGGTGAACTTAAAATTTTGAGTACTTAAATTTTGTGTAGGTTAGGATGTTGAGCGCAAGAAAGAAGAAGCTTACAAAAACACTGGATCTTAAATGACAGCAGAAATGGAAAAATTATCCTCCTAAAAAGTGGCATGAGATTTGCCTGCAGTGTGACTAAGGGTGCTGCATAAAGGATCAGCTCAATCTCATATGGCACATAGAGCTTCTCTTTCTACCTCCAAAAAGGGCAAATACATTTCAGGGCTACATTAAAAAAATTGCAAATATATTTTATTTTAAATTTATATATGTTTTGCTGGTCGCTCAGCAGAGATTGTGAAGAACTGCACAACTGGTTGGTGGCAGAAATACCCAAAACTGTACAGACAGTTGTGAACAGACTTGAAAGACAAAGCTATTCAATAATTTAGAGTTTAGCTGTTATTCAAACAAGCAGCCACCAGGGAGATTATCTGAAATGGGGAAGCAAAAATGCACAGTGTGGGCACAACAAGCCCACTGTGAAACAAAACACAGGCAGCACCAGGGAGGGACACCACCACCCACGTGCTGCTGACAAAACACAGAGGAAACTCCTGCATTTGTGTTCCAGGGGTGCGCCAGGCCTGTCCTTGTCCCCCTGGGACAGAGCCAGAGATGCTCAGGGGGACAAACAGCAGCCTGGACATCTCGCTTTACACTAAAATCTCTGCTGCCTGTGACAAAATTTACATCACCAGGGGATGAAAGAAAAAGTTTACAGAATTTGGAGAGGTATTTTGGGCAAACTTAGAAGGTATTAATATTTTCTTCCTAAACAGCATAATCAGTGAGGAGGAGGAGGAGGAGGAAACACTGACTCCACTCCAGGTCTGCCTTGCCAGTGTCAGTCGTTGATTACAAAAACCACTTTTCTAAAGAAAGCAAGGGACAGGATTCTTCTTTAAATCCCAAATATTTATGAAAATGACAGATTTTTCATTTCGATTTTGTACAGCTGCAACTCATAACAGATTTTTTTTTTGTTTGTTTTAAAAAGGGATTATGAAAACAAGCCCTGGGAATCTCCAAGCTAAGCAAAGACACAGAATACAGACTAAGTACAGGCCTGTCACTAAGGATAACCCCTCTGTAGAAAGTACCTGTGGTCCTAATGGCACCATTCCCCTTGGAGGAGTCATCCTCTGCATCGGCCCGCCCATGTTTGGGTGACCTGCGAACAAAATATAAAACACATTATATATGCAATACACAGCTGGTTTAGTTATGCAAGACACAATCACCTTCTACAGCTACTCGTAATGAACCATCCCTTTCCAATTCCCAGAGAAGGCAAAGGATCAGCTCTGTGCAGATGCCACACTCACCCTGCTGCCGTGTGGGGTCCATCCCGCTGGGCAGGAGGGGCTGACTCCCCGGGACACCTCCGAGGGCCTGAGGCAGGGAAAACACAGCAGAAAAGCACAGAATGCCTTCAAATTCATGTTAAAGACACAGCACACACGTTTCATTCCTAATTCCTGGATGTTTCCTCTGAGTCAGGTGTTAATGTGCTTTTAAATTCCCACATTAATCTGCCCTCTGGGTTTACTGAATTAGGTTTAAAGCTCATTTTTACAGGATTTTA